>NC_053022.1:399072086-399211241 GCF_003073215.2 Triticum urartu
TGACTTATGAAGTCGACGAGAAGGCTTACCTTCGGGTTACTCCGTTAAAGGGAACCCATTGTTTCGGTATCAAAGGCAAATTGGCTCCTCGTTACATTGGACCCTTTCGCATTCTTGCCAAACGAGGAGAAGTTGCCTACCAATTGGAACTACCTTTGCATCTTTCCAGAGTTCACGATGTCTTCCACGTTTCTCAACTCAGGCGTTGCTTCGCAGATCCTATCCGTGGAGTGGACCACGAAACGCTTGATCTACAAAATAACCTCTCATATCGGGAATATCCCGTTCGTATCCTTGATCAAGCCGAGCGTACCACTCGACGTCGTAATATCAAGTTTCTCAAGGTTCAATGGTCACACCATTCCGAGAAAGAAGCCACTTGGGAAAGGGAGGATCGTCTTCGACTCGAGTACCCCACCTTCTTCCCGGAGGATCCTAAATCTCAGGACGAGATTCTTTTGAGTGGGGGTGAGTTGTCACACCCTAGTTAGTTCAAGCATTAGAGGGTGCATCATGTTTAATTTCCTCTTAAATCGGAAATGGGGAAGACAGAACCCCCAACACCCCCCTGGAAACAACTAGGGTTTACTAAAATTATTTTCAATGAACCTGAAATGCCCTTCTAAAAAGTTCACCCTCTTTGTCTTGGGTTAGAACCTCTGGCAAAATTTGGTGCACAATTTTCTAGGTTAACAGAAGGTCATTGAATTAAATCATAAGTATTTGAATTTGGGCATTTAAATGCTATAAAATAATTTAAATGCTCAAATAATTCTGGAAATAAATGTTTGCTGTTGGAAATATTCTAAATAGAGCCCACAATTATTTTCAGGATTTTTGGAACGTTTTAGTATTTTTAATAAAAGCCCAACATTTGCAGTTAAATAGAAAAAACAGAAACAAATCAAAAAAGAGAGAGAGAGGGAAGCCCACCTGGGCCTTACCTGTGCTGGCCAGCCCACCTGGCTCGGCCCAGCCGACTGGCCTTGCCAGTCGTCGTCCTCCTCCCGCCAGAAGGACGAGGAGCGTGTGGCCGGCGCCCGCGGCCACACGCCGGCCACCTCCTGCTTCTGCCGACGCCCTGGAGACGTCCAGGGATGCCACGCTGACCCCCACGTCCCCCCTCATCCTCCCTCCCTCTCCCCCTCGTCTCCCTCACCCTCTCCCGCGATGGCCGAGCGCGATCCTCGCCGCCGTTCGCCATAGACATCACCAGAGCCACCCCCTCACCCCTCCGACAAGCCCAATAGCTCCGCCTCGTCGCCCTGGACCTCTCCGCTGACCCACGTGACTCCAAACGCCGCCGAACACTATCTTCGCCCTTGTCTTCAACCTCGGGCACCCGAGCCATCTCCGGTCGATTTGCCGCTGCCAGGACCTCCCCGAGCTCGCTGACCCCCTCTCCGACCCCACTGTGAGCTCCTCTTCATCTTCCCCTAGCTCCTGTGCTCGTTTGGCTTCTGTAGTCGCCACTTCCACCGCACCCGAAAGCTCCCCGCCGCCGGCCATGGCGCCATCGTGGCCAGAGCCACAGTGGCTCGAAGCCAAGCTCACCGTTGTGCTCAGCGCAGCACCAGGAGCCCGTAGCCACCACCCGCTCCTTCTCCCGTGCACCATAGGGTTGAACCCAACCCCGTCCGAACTCCAGCCGCCGCTGTCGAGCTCGCTGGCATCGTTTCCGGCGTCCATGTGTCCAACCACTTGCACCACTGGATGCGGCAGCTTCCCGGCTACGCGTAGCACGTCTCCACCGGCGATTTGGTCACGGAGGACCAAATCCGAAGCTCTCTGCCATCTCGGCCTCGCCGGTGACTCAACACCGGCGGGATTAGCCTTGCTGACCAGGGGTTTGACCCCAGGTTGACTCCCCTGAGTCAATGACAAGTGGGCCCCCCTCTGCTAACTAAATCAAATTAGTTTTAACTAAAAATAATTAGTTTAATTAACTACTGACACGCGGGACCTACCAGTCAGGTTTGACCTGGACGTCCCCGTTGACCACTGACGTCACCCTGATGTAATGCTGACACAGTAATTAAATCACTGGAATTATTCTTATACAGGAAATTCCAGAAAATAGTCAAAACTTCTAAAAATCATAGAAAATCAACCATAGCTCCAAATGTAAAGATTTATATATGAAAAATGATCAGAAAAATTCAACCTATCCATCTATAATGGTTTCATGCATGACAAAACAAGTTAACCTTGCTGTTTAAGCAGAATGAGGTAATGCACTAATAAAGCCATGTTTAATAAGCTAATAATTGAATCCTTGACTCAAATGAGTTCATTCCTTTCTGTTATAGCTTGCATTAGGCCAAGACACATTCATATTGCCATGTCATATCATGCATCATATTGTTGCATATCGTCATGTGTTGATTGTGTTCCGATGTGTTCTTCGTGGTAGGTTCTGCCTTCGAGGATATTCACTAGTATCCAACTGAAGGGCAGTATCCCACTACCACTCCATCTGGCAAGCAACCCATTGATCATTCCGATACATACCCATGTTCTCGCTTCTGCTCTTGTTTACTGCATTAAGACAACGCGATTCAAACTGCTGTGTGCTACGGTAGTTGAACCCTTATCCTCTGCATGACCTGTCATTGCCACAGTAACTAGATGAAACCCACTAGCATGTGTAGGAGTTGATTGAGCCATGTATGTGATTCCTACCTTGCTATGCCTGCTATGCTTAGAGTTGTGTCAGGTCTGGTTCATCTGGGTGATGGGCTAGAGTGAAATGCTTAGGCCGGTAATGTGAGGGATGTGTTGAACATGTTTTGGTAAAGGTATCAATGAGAGGCCATGTAGGAGTACATGGTGGGTCGTTTCATTGAGGCCGTCCCTAAGAACTAAGATCTGTATGTGTGATTTAAGATTCAACTACTACCATGCATTGGGATCCTTAATTGACCCTCTCGGCTTGTTAATCACCCTAGTACTCTGTCCAGGAGTTGCAAATAGTTTCTGGTGGTTGTAGGTTATGTGTTGGCGGCCGTGCGTAGCGCTGACCCTAGGGGTGGGCTATGTTGCGGTAGATACACCGTGGCCGGCTATGCCGGACGCCCGTTTGGCGTCTTGGGACCCTGTTTACATCGTTCGGGGCCGTATGTGGAAACCTCGGCCGGACTCCCTGCGGATGGAACCTGGATAGGCGATAAACCTGGACTAGAGACTTAAGTGTTTAGGTAGGCCGTGGCCGACACCCACGCTGGGCTTCCGCTTGAAGGTTGCCGAGTACATGTTGTGTAAATGGCGGTAAGTGGTGAAAGCATGTATGAAGAAGTACACCCCTGCAGGGTATAAAACTATTCGAATAGACGCGTCCGCGGTAAAGGACTACTTGGTTGCCTATACAGTTCATAGACAAGTTAATGGATACTACTAAAAGACTCAAGATAAGTGTGAGTACCGAGGATGGCCCTCTCGTAGGATGACGAGGGAGGATCCTCGGTGGAGTATTGCGTTGGTGAGTAGTGGACTCGTGTGCGAAAACTATTTTACGGGTGGAGTTCCGTAGGATAGCTTAGCCAAGAGTCGAAGCTGGCTTGCTGCAATAACCCCACCTCCTTCTTGAGAATAAGCATGTATAGTAGGTTCTGTTGTAAGACTTGCTGAGTACCCTTGTACTCATGTTTGCTTAATTACTGTTTTCAGACGGCAATGCCGCCCCCTCCGATGGGTTCTATGTAGACCTTGACGTCGACGAGTGACTAGCCACCCAGGTGGTGATCCTGGCCATGGAGGGCCCTATGTAGATAGACAGGCTTTAAGAAGCCTTCTTTCTTTCTAGAGTCTGTACTCAGACTAGTTGCTTCCGCATGTGCTTGTATGATCGTATGACTTGAGTGTCGGGTCATGTGACCCCTATCTGTATGAACATGTTATGTATGGCTCTTTGAAGCCTTTAAATAAAGTACTTGAGTTGTAGAGTTTTGTTGTGATGCCATGTTGTATGTACTCATATCGGGCATATTGTGTGTATGATTGAAATGCTTGGTATGAGTGGGATCCGACAATCTAGTTGTTTATCCTTGGCAGCCTTTCTTATGGGGAAATGTAGTCTAGTGTTCCTCGAGCCATAGTAGTCCGCTACAGCCCGGTTCACCGGAGTCCTGCTAGCCCAGCACTACTGTTCAGGACACTTGACTGGCCGGCATGTGTTTCACTTCGTTCCTATGTCTGTCCCTTCGGGGAAATGTCATGCGGTGATGTCCGGAGTCCTGCCTAGCCTGCTACAGCCCGGGTTCCCCGGAGTCCTGTTAGCCCAGTGCTACAGCCCGGAATCACTCGCTGATGACCGACATGCTCGATGTGATTCATGTATGCCTGTCTCCATAGGTCTGTGCCGCTTTGGGTTCACGACTAGCCATGTCGGCCCGGGTTCTTTGTCATATGGATGCTAGCGACACTATCATATACATGAGCCAAAAGGCGCAAACGGTCCCGGGCCATGGTAAGGCGACACCCGTGGGATACCGTGCGTGGGGCCGCAAAGTGATATGAGGTGTTACCGGCTAGATCGATGTGACTTGGAATCGGGGTCCTGACACTTTTGTCCCATTAAATTTAGCCCTTTTGATTACTTTTGCTTGCCTCAAAGAAAACTTGCTGCTGAACGTAGATAATATGAAATGAGTTTTAATGATCTATCTTACTATTATGGCAACACATAGATCTATCCTTGCTTTTTATGCCTAGCTAGGGGCGTTAAATGATAGCGCTTGTTGGGAGGCAACCCAATTTTATTTTTTATTCCTTGATTTTTGCTCCTGTTTAGTAATAAATAATTTATCTAGCCTCTGTTTTGTTGTGTTTTTTGTGTTTAATTAGTGTTTGTGCCAAGTAGAACCGTTGGGAAGACTTGGGGAAAGTCTTGTTAATCTTGCTGTAAAAAACAGAAACTTTAGCGCTCACGAGAACTGCTGCCATTTTTATTTGGAAAGTGCTATTTAGTTAATTATTTTTTCATATGATTAATAGATAAATTCCTCGCGTCCAGAAATTTATTTTAGAATTTTTGGGGTTCTAGATCTTGCGTTAGCTACAGATTACTACAGACTGTTCTGTTTTTGACAGATTCTGTTTTTCGTGTGTTGTTTGCTTATTTTGATGAATCTATGGCTAGTAAAATATTTTATAAACCATAGAGAAGTTGGAATACAGTAGTTTTAACACCAATATAAATAAAGAATGAGTTCATTACAGTACCTTGAAGTGGTGTTTTGTTTTCTTTCGCTAACGGAGCTCACGCGATTTTCTACTTTAAGTTTTGTGTTGTGAAGTTTTCAAGTTTTGGGTAAAGTTTGATGGATTATGGAACAAGTAGTGGCAAGATCCTAAGCTTGGGGATTCCCATGGCACTCGCAAGATAATCTAAGCACACCTAAAAGCCAAAGCTTGGGGATGCCCCAGAAGGCATCCCCTCTTTCGTCTACTTCTATCGGTAACTTTACTTGGAGCTATATTTTTATTTACCACATGATATGTGTTTTGCTTGGAGCGTCTTGTATTATTTGAGCCTTTTTTGATAGTTTTACACAATCATACTTGCTGCACACACCTTTTTGAGAGAGACACACATGATTCGGAAATTATTAGAATACTCTATGTGCTTCACTTATATCTTTTGAGTTATATAGTTTTTGCTCTAGTGCTTCACTTATATCTTTTAGAGAACGTCGGTGGATTTGTTTTATAGAAACCATTGTTCTCTCATGCTTCACTTAGATTATTTTGAGAGTCCTACAAAACAGCATGGTAATTTGCTTTAATTATTTGAGGCATCCAAGATTAAATAAATAATAAATTTCTTATGAGTGTGTTGAATACTATGAGAAGTTTGAAACTTGATAATTGTTTTGAGATATGGAGATGGTGATATTAGAGTTGTGCTAGTTGAGTAGTTGTGAATTTGAGAAATGCTTGTGTTGAAGTTTGTGATTCCCGTAGCATGCACGTATGGTGAACCGTTATGTTAAGAAGTCAGAGCATGATGTATTTATTGATTGTCCTCCTTATGAGTGGCGGGCGGGGACGAGCGATGGTATTTTCCTACCAATCTATCCCCCTAGGAGCATGCGCGTAGTACTTTGCTTCTATAACTAATAGATTTTCGCAATAAGTATGTGTGTTCTTTATGACTAATGTTGAGTCCATGGATTATACGCACTCTCACCCTTCCACCATTGCTAGCCTCTCTAATACCACGCACCTTTCGCCGGTATCATACACCCACCATATACCTTCCTCAAAACAGACACCATACATACCTACCTATCATGGAATTTCCAAAGCCATTCCGAGATATATTTTAGTTGTGGCAAAGCCACCGTTCATAATTTTTTCATATAAGTCACTCATGCATCATTGCTATCCCGGTACACCGCCGGAGGCATTCATATAGAGTCATACTTTGTTCTAGTATCGAGTTGTAATCATTGAGTTGTAAATAAATAGAAGTGTGATGATCATCATTCATAGAGTATTGTCCCAAATAAAAAAAAAAAAAGAGAAAGGCCAAAAAAAAAGAAGGCCCAAAAAAAATAAAAAAATAAAAGGGGCAATACTATTATCCTTTTTCCACACTTGTGCTTCAAAGTAGCACCATGATCTTGATGATAGAGAGTCTCCTTTGTTAATACTTTCATATACTAGTGGGAAATTTTTCATTATAGAACTTGGCTTGTATATTCCAACGATGGGCTTCCTCAAAATGCCCTAGGTCTTCGTGAGCAACCAAGTTGGATGCACACCCACTTAGTTTCTTTTTGTTGAGCTTTCATATATTTATAGCTCTAGTGCATCCGTTGCATGACAATCCCTACTCACTCACATTGATATCTATTGATGGGCATCTCCATAGCCCATTGATACGCCTAGTTGATGTGAGACTATCTTCTCCCTATTTGTCTCCTCTACAACCACCATTCTATTCCAACTATAGTGCTATGTCCGTGGCTCACACTCATGTATTGCATGAAAATTGAAGAGGTTTGAGAACATTAAAAGTATGAAACAATTACTTGGCTTGTCCTCGGGGTTGTGCATGATTTGAATACTTTGTGTGGTGAAGATGGAGCATAGCCAGACTATATCATTTTGTAGGGATAACTTTCTTTGGCCATGTTATTTTGAAGAGACATAATTGCTTAGTTAGTATGCTTGAAGTATTATTATTTCTATGTCAATATTAAACTTTTCTCTTGAATCTTTCGGATCTGAATATTCATGCCACAATTAAGAGAATTACATTGAAATTATGCCAAGTAGCATTCCACATCAAAAATTCTGTTTTTATCATTTACCTACTCGAGGACGAGCAGGAATTAAGCTTGGGGATGCTTGATACGTCTCCAACGTATCTATAATTTTTGATTGTTCCATGCTATATTACATTCTGTTTTGGACATTATTGGGCTTTATTATACACTTTTATATTATTTTGGGACTAACCTATTAACCGGAGGCCCAGCCCAGATTTGCTGTATTTTTTGCCTATTTTAGGGTTTCACAGAAAAAGAATATCAAACAGAGTCCAAACGGAATGAAACCTTCAGGAACATGATTTTCGGAACAAACATGATCCAGAGAGACTTGGACCCTACGTCAAGACATCAACCAGGAGGCCACAAGGTAGGAGGGCGCGCCTACCCCCCTGGGCGGCCCTCCACCCTCGTGGGCCCCCTGTTGCTCCACCGACGTACTCCTTCCTCCTATATATACCTGCGTACCCCCAAACTACCAGATACAGAGCCAAAACCCTAATTCCACCGCCGTAACTTTCTGTATCCACGAGATCCCATCTTGGGGCCTATTCCGGAGCTCCACCGGAGGGGGCATCGATCACGGAGGGCTTCTACATCAACAATATAGCCCTTCCAATGAAGTGTGAGTAGTTTACCTCAAACCTACGGGTCCATAGTTATTAGCTAGATGGCTTGTTCTCTCTTTTTGGATCTCAATACAAAGTTCTCCCCCTCTCTTGTGGAGATCTATTCGATGTAATCTTCTTTTGCGGTGTGTTTGTTGAGACCGATGAATTGTGGGTTTGTGATCAAGTTTATCTATGAACAATATTTGAATCTTCTCTGAATTCTTTTATGTATGATTCACTAGAAAAAAATACACTTCCGTGATGATACGTGTTTGTCACAGTAGGTCACTTTTTTTGTCATGCATGTACATCCATGACAAATTTATGACAGAATCAAGATAGTCATACCTGTGCTGTCGTAGAAGTGTTCCATGACATTACTAAAATTATCATCACGGAAGTGTCCACTTCCATGATGATAAATCGCGCGTCACAGAAGTGCTTTCGTCAAGGGTGACCGACACGTGGCATCCACCGTAACGGAACGCCGTTAAGCTATCGGGTCGGGTTTTGGATCCGATAACCCGTTAACAGCCCCGACCAATGGGGATTTTCCATGTGTAAAATCATCATTGGCTAGAGGAAACACGTGTCGGCTCATCGTCGGGACAGATGACATCCACTCACTAGATAGAAGGCGCCTATGATACGTCGACACGTGGCACGGCCCAACAAGTTTAAATGGGCTGGCCCAACTAAAGGCCCACAAGATTTTGCGGACCATAATGGGCCGGCCCAGCTAAAGGCCCACAAGATTTTGCGGACCATAATGCGCTGGCCCAGCTAAAGGCCCACAAGATTTTGCGGGCCATAATGGGCTGGCCCAGGTAAAGGCCCACAAGATTTTTGTGTGCCATAATGGGCCGGCCCAGGTAAAGGCCCACAAGATTCTTGCGGGTCATAATGGGCCGGCCCAGCTAAAGGCCCACGAGATTTCGCCAACATTAATGGGTCGGCGCAGCTGTAGGCCCACAAGATTTTGAGGACCCTAGTAGGCCGGTCCATTAACTGTCTACCATGTTTTGGGCCAAATGTTGGCCCATATTTGATCCGGTCCATTAATGGCCTGCCACGCTCCGGGCCTAATAGTGGCCCACATGAGATCCGGCCCGTTAAAAGCCTACCACGTTCTAGGCCAAATTACGGCCCAGATCAGGTCCAGCCCTTTAAGAGGCTTTGGGCTCAATTATGGCCCATATCAGATTCGGCCTGTCAACTGGACACTATGCTTTTGGGCCCACTTGCTAAAGGCCCACTTAGTAATTCGACCTGATATTAGTTTTGGCCTGTTAAGGGCCCGTTTAACATTTCGGCCCTATATTAATTTCGGCCTGTTAAAAGCCCTTCATATAGTTGGGCCTAACTACGGCCCGGTTTGGCAGGCGATATCTGATTGGGCCAAACAAGGACCCAGACAATTTTGGCCTGTTAAAAGCCCGTGATTTGATTCGCACAATCATCGGCCAAGGTTCATTTCGGGCTGCTGCGTAACTAGTAGGAATTAAGAACAAACCTACTCTATACAATAAAGAAATTATGTCATAGTAACTAAGAATAAACCTACACTACACAATAAATGATTTAAGGTATATTACATCCACTGGGCATCAAAGTTCGCCACCAGTGATCATAAAGCGCAACGAAGAAGAAGATTACAAAAACTGGGCACCATTGCAGCGTAACAAAATAATACTGAACCGAGACCACTTCCAAGACAGTTCAAGAAAGGTTAGCCTTGCGGGGGAACTGCTGCGCAAGTTGCTGAGCAAGGCTGTGAGACCGGCCTAGCATGTCGGTCATAGCTTCCAGGTGTAGCTGTTTAGCGATGAGGTTCTCATTGGTGTTCTCCGCAATCTTTCTTAGAGATAGGACTTCAAGTCGAAGTTGAGTTGCAGAATGCCTTTCTACTAGAACTTGGGACTGAAGAAGTCGAACAGATTAAGACAACGAATTATGTGAGCTTGTCTGACTATTAGTCTCAAGTAACTTGAACACTGCATCAAGACAAGACTTTGGGGTTGTCTCGCTATCTTCAAGATGTTTTGCCTTCTTTGCTGCAATATATGTTGGGTTTGTCTCACAGCCTTCAGCAGACTTGTGCATGCCATCAGGCATATCACCCTGAAACAAAGCAGAGAGATGACAGGTTTTGCACGTGTATAAACAAAGATGATAACTATTCTGTCAATTCTATCCAATTTCAAATTAGAAAATAAACAGTATGTTCAAAATATCAATAGCATAATTTGGCATTGTTCATAATGCAGGGAACTTCACCACACTAGTAGATTACCATGTCAACATAACAAGCATAGATGAAGGGCAAAGAAAATCATTGTATCTATTTTGGATAATGTGCATGGCATGTTGTTCATATCATCAGCCACATCGGTAAGATAAAACAGGAGATGACAAGGTGCAAATGTGGGCTGCTTCACCACACACTGGATTATAGATCCACAAAAACAAGCATACATATAGGGAGTATTAAGTAATGTGCATGGTATGAATAAGGAATTTGGTTTTACAAGTAAAACTTAGAACCTACGGTTCTTACGAACATGCATTTTGGTAGAAACAACAAACTAAACAGCAGTAAACGATAGGGAGTATGAGCAAATTAAACAGCAGTTGAGGATAAAGGCTTTAGAAGGATTGACTTACATTAACAGTTAACACCGGCTTTATAATGCCCTTCTCCATGGCAAGGGAAGGATAACTCAAGAATTTCAGCACAGAATCTTCTTCATAAGCATTGCCTATACTCTACATTTTGTAGGGAGTAATTATAGATATGATAATACTGGAAGGGATAGAGGATAATGAAGATAAGATGCAGATTGATGCTACATAATCAACTACCAATCCCTGGAAGTACAAGCGTTACAGGACAAAATGTACTGACAAGAGCAATGGGCTACACTTCTGCACTGGCATTGTCTGTGTATTCTACTTGTTGGTAAGATTAAATATAGATCTGACCTTTTTTAGTAAATGGTGGGCGAGGGAGATAAGATGCGGAATGCTACAAAATGAACCAATCCCTCTTCCCATAATACAAGAGTGTTTTGAACACTGGTGTACTGTACAAAACGTTCTTATATTATGGGATGGAGGGAGTAGCTGTTAATGTAAGTACAGTGATAGACCACGTTCAGTCCTTACAAGAGGACTGCAGAGCTAAACCTCTTCAAAAGCATTGGGTTGATTCTAAATTTATGTAAGAGTCCATATGGATCTTATAATGTCCACCAAATGGACGATCACGAGGCTAACATGTGCAGTGATGCTACATAATCAAACAGCTATGAAAGTAAGTATGGTCATATAGGGCAAGAGGTACTCACAAGAGCAATGCAGTGTGCAGTATAGTTGCGAGATTCTGTGGTCCCTTGCGAACGAATGTTCTTCTGCTAACAGTTTTCGTACAAGTGAGACATTAAGGCAAATGCAGAAATGTAGTTCAAATTGTGATGTGATATCATAGACAGTACCTTACGCTGCAGCCGAGACCAATGTGTAACAAGATTATTCCAGTCACCATTGGATAAATGTAGCACCGGAGACTTTACAGAAATTTTGTTCAGAGGCTTGCCATCAAAGTGCGCTTGCCTCAGGTAGGAACGATACTTCATCAACGAGTGCTTGAAAAGCGCAACCAACCCTTGCTCGTCATCACAATCCAGTTTGCGCCTCGCCTATTTAAAAGAATGAAATCTTGTGTCTTCTGTCAGCAGAAACATATGCAGTAATGACCATGAATAACATTAGTACATTACTTCCGCGTAAGTTGTGGAGGAAGACTGAAAATTGTTCTGTGTCTGCGGTTTAATCTTTCCATGAAGGAAATATGCGCACGAAGTTCCTGACAACAACATAAGCTTCGTCTTCTGAATTGGGAAGAAATGGAACAGGGTCCTATTTGCTCCAATTGGGGCTCTCTCTGGTTCAAAAAGGGATTTGGCAACTGGATTTGGTGTACTCTTTGCTGGAATGGGGGTTTTGCGTCGTACAACTGGTGCTATGTCAACTGGCATAATCATACTGTTTGCTGCAGTTGGGGTCTACTGAGTTGGGGCATCAGAAATGACTAGTGTAGTAGGGCTAGAGTCTGCTAGAGTTGGGGTATTTTGTGGGTCAGGTGATATTGCAACTACACCTAATGGGCTATTTGATTTATCAGGTGCCACTACCTTTTCCAAATACTTTGCTTGTGCTCCTCCACGATTAGCAATCGCCCTCTTCCTTTTGAACGTCTGATACACAAGAACAACATTTGAATGGATAAATATGGTATGATGACAGATGGAATATGTATTAAAAATGGATAGGCAGGGCGTATTCACATACACGATGTGTAAACTAAGCTAATGGCAGTTCAACAAAGTAGAAGCAATGCAAAGAATCAGTTGCAAGAAATGTGCGAGCAATGTAACCTTGGAAAGTTAGAGCAAGTACCTTGATGGGTGAATAAGATAGGGCATCTTCCTCTGACTCCTCCACTAGGGAGCTACATTGACTTTGGTCTCCCTCTAGCTCAGAATCACTGTTAGGATCATATTTTGAGCATGAATCTGTAGGTGGAGAGTGTTTGCATTGCATTGCATCCAGACTTGATTTCAATCCCTTAATGCCAAGTTTGACAGCCATGGCATTGTTCTGCTTTATTCTTTTCATGCGCGCAAGCTCATAATCATTATGATGCTGTTCAGAATCTGAGATTCATGAAAACATAAAAAGTAGTCAGATTATCTATGGAATGCATTGCGGTTTCAACTCGGAGAGTGTCTCCCTATAAACCCCTGCAAATGCAAAGTTCACCTCCCCAACCGTGCTGACCAGACCACACACAGAGATATACACCCGAGCGGCGAACATGCATTTTCGAAACTAATTTAGGAACATTTAGCTGACCAATTAAACAACTCTGTTTTAATAATATCAGATTCGTATTTGAACAACTAAGCTTGTTTAGCTTGATGGGTGGAGCAGTGTTATTATGACACGAAGCATGTATTCTGATCATATAGTGATCATAAAAGGGGGAAACCTAAGCATATATTTTTTAGCAAAAGAGGGTTCCCCCTCTGATTTCTATTAAAGAAACCACCACGGAACCAACATGATCAATTAAACCCTAAGCATGATCAATTAAACCGTATTATGGCTGTGCCATGGCAGATTCGAAGCTGTAAATCGGAGAAATGATATTTAGCATCCATTGTTTGCTTCGAACTAAGAACTAAATTCTAAGAGCCGAAAAGAAAGTAGAGTAACCAAGTTAAGATCTATTTTCTGGTTGATATCAAAAAGTTGAGGAGATATGAAGTACCACCTCTCTTGCGGCGCCGTGTAGGCATCGGGGGTGCGATGGCTGTCGGTGGTGTTGAAGCAGATCTGCGACGGTAGACGGGTGCATCAGGGGATAAGTCCCGTTGCGGTGGAAGAGAAGGTCATGTGAGCGGCCCTGGCAAAGAGGACGACGACGCCGATGAAGCGAGAGGACGTGATGCAAGGCTATTATTCCGTCGCCGTGGATGAGAAATGTCCATCTCTAGCAGTGGACGACGCAGTCTTGGTAGGTGCTCCGGCATGGCGGAGGACGGTGGCGATGGATGTGGTGGAGGACGGTGGCGATGGATGGGGTGGCGGACAGAGGCTGGTGTGGGAATGGGGTGTTCTAGCGCGGACGATGTATGAATGGGAAAATGGAGGGAGAGGTACGGGGAACCATGTTTTTGGGACGCGCCTGTCTGAAATATGGGAAAGTTACGAACTTATCCCCCGTTTCAAATTTGGACGTCTCATCGGTTGGGGATAGGACGGTAATCTCGCATCTCCCAAATATTTGCCGGTAACTATTTCGGGTGAGGAGAGGGTGTTTTGCCGCCCACGGTTGGCGCCCACGGTGTATGAACAGGGCTGACAGGTAGGGCGGTTTTGTCACGTCTGATGGAAGTTACACATCTGCCCCTATTTAAAATATTAGCCTACATCTATTTCGGACGAGGAGAGGGTGTTTTGCCGCCCACCGTGTATGAATGGGGAATGGAGGGAGAAACAGAGGTCTTTCGGACGAGCTTGAATCAAATGAGTTTTGCCGCCCATGTTTGATGCCCACCGTGTCGGAATGGGCTCAGAGGCGGTCGTGTCATGTCTATTTGAAGTTACTAACCTACCCCTATTTAGAGCAGTGGAAATCGGGCCGATGGATTGTCCGTGTAATGGGTAGACAGTAATTTCCATCTCCCAAACACTTGGCTTCGGGCAGCCGATATGGGAGTGGACATTTTGCTGTTTCTTTCGAATTTTGGGACAATAAGCATCCATGTTTACCCTGGCAACTAAATTCGAATCCATTTTGTATTCCTATATGAATCTTTATAAATCATTCTATGTGTTTTTATATATCTTCAAAAGGACGACAAAGATGTATTCCACTATCATATATGAATATGGTTTACAAATGCCGATAATCAAATTCAGAAACTAGAATCCAGTTTAAGGTGAATTCGAATATTTGGAACACTTCATGTCCAACTCAAATGTCACACGCAGCATAATGTGTACTCCCATTTAGATATGTACACAAGCGATGTATCAAGATTCAAATACCGCGTCAATCAACCAAGAATGTACGGAACTAACAGACATATAAACACTTATAGAGTATATGGATCAATAATATCAACTAACATACATAAGCCAGGCCGTTGTACTTTTTTGGCTACAACAGCATCCTTTTTTAGCCAGCATCTTGGCCCTTTCCGATGCGTGCCACTTATGGTCCATCTATGCTACTATTGCTGAATGCACATTCAGCCCGATTGGCATATTTGTAGGTCTGGCACAGCAATCCAAATGAAATGTCTCTGAGTCTTATCAATTAATACAGACTTGTGCTCAAATAAAATTACAAAAAAAAACAATTATTACATGATCTCTAAAACAAATGGTTTGATTGATTACATGGACAGACAACACAAAGGTTATTCAACTATGGAAAGAACATTTCACCTATGATTTACCAAGTAGGAATTTAATTTCCTTTTTTCCTTCAGGACCTTAACAATCTGGTCAGTCTCAGCTTGCTTCATTTTGAAATCCACCAAATATTTAATGGTTGTCTTGAGTACTGCTTGTGATTGTGCTGTTTGCTTCCTCAACATGTCAACTTCATCTCTAAGTGCAGAAGCAGAATCTCCTTCTACCACTAGTTTAGCCTCTAGAGCATCAGCAGTTGGCAATTCATAATGCACGATTGGGCCGGTGCCACTGCTGTGGGATGATGCAACGTCCATGGGGACCTCGCTCTTTGATCTTGGGCTAACCTGTTTTGCCATTAAAGTTCCAATTGGATTCATAAAAGTTGAAGTTAGCAAAACATCTCAACTGGGAGTTATAACAGCAAACCAGTTAGACAAACAAGGAATTAAAGAGTTTCAATTGGATGCTGAAACATAGTTATTAACATCATTGTAACCCGCTGTTGCAGCAGCAAAGCAGTTAAACAAACAAGTAGATATTTAAGTTAAGGCAAATAGGTAATTCTTAACAGTAAGTATCAAACACATAGATAGGCGCAGTCTACAATACGATTAATAGGCTGTGCCATTATGTAATCAGTAGCAAACTAAATTAAGCCAAGCAACATAATTGAATTTTTTTGCAATAAGTGGCTAACTAAAATTCCGAGAAGCAGGTAACTGAACTTATGCTAGTTCTTTGTACAGGCACACTGCAACTTCTTTTTCGCTTACAAGGTTGTATGAAGGAGTCCATGGCATCAATTGCTTGGATACGCAGTCCCAATACTTCTTTCTTCCCACACTGCATGGGTAAGTCGAATGGTTATTCTGGTAAGATGGTGCGTCCTTGATATGTTATATGAGGACGTGTAGTCAGACTAGTTGTAGCCAAACACATCACACTGGCTTTTACTGTATATTTCATGCGATTACTTTTGGCATATCGAGATCTAAGCAATCTACAATAGGATGAAAAGACTGGCATCCTTCACATTATTGGCGAACTCAGTTCATAGAAACAAGCAATTCAACCATTCTGTGGGTAAATCAAAAGCACCACTAGAATATTTTTCACTATCCAATCATACATGCAAAACGGGGCGACACCACCATAGGGGCTGGTATGGGCGGCCGCCTCAGGTGGTTGGAAAGTGTGCACCTAGTTTGAGTCATCCAGGTTGGCCCACGCTAGTTTTGTTTGTCCCAACGCACGAGCAGGCAATGTAAAAAATGAAGAAAAATGATTCAATTTGGATGGGCCAATAACATAAGTGCAAAGCAGGCCCTATAGCAGGCTCGCGGCCCAAACGAGCGCCTCCATATCGATCGACACCAGGAAAAATCCCAATTCATTCGCTCCAGCCTCCAGTCTGGTTCGCTCCTAACCTAGCCGCCGCTGGAAAGACCTACACAGCACTTCCTCGTGCCCTCGTTGGAGGGCGGTCACCGGGCTTCAAGCGAACAGAAGGACAATAAGATGAAGATCCAACCCTGGGTGTAGCCTGCGTGGGAGGCAGCGGCGGTAGCAGCACGGGCATGGCATCGAGCTTGCACAAACGGACAGTCGCAACTTGCAAGAGTAGCATGCGCAGCGAGAAGGTACATCACATCCCTGATTATATCTAATTCAACTCTTCAATTTCTGGCCCATAGTTAAACCTGACGGTGTTGTAAAACTGCTTGTATGTAGGGAATCTATGAGAAAATGAAACCAATTTCTACTTATTTTATAACTCCCCAAATCAATACTGAACTGACTAAATCTGATGTATCTAATCAAGTTTCTGGTGCAAACATACAAGCTCATGTTGTTCTTGAGCCTGAAGTGTCTAATGAACAGACTGCTAATGAAGGATTTGATGCAAACATTTTACATGCTCCTGGTGATGAACATATAGTGTCTAATGAGGGATCTAATGCAAGCATTTTGCAAGCTCATTGAAGGATTTAGTGTCTAATGATGATCTACTATGTTGAGAGAGACAGAGATTTGCAGGCATTGATGACAAGCAAATTATAGTGCATTTTCATAGCTTGAGGAAACGTCGAGGCCATCTACCAGAAAGTCCCCGTATCATGACAACATAGCATAAATAATCTGTTGTTTGAAACTATTGGCATACTTGTGCAGGATAGATATATTGATATGCATTTTGCGCACTGGTTATATGTGCAATTACACTTCGATATTTTCAGCCAGAGAGCGAATAATTCAAGCAGGTACAGACCATGTTTGTAGTCCTTGTACACCATGTTGCATTTTGTGTTTTTTGGTGCTTGCATCATTTAGTGTTTATAATCTGAACTACTTTGGATCATTAGCTGGTTTTCAAAGTGCGTGTAGCTTCACATTTCTCAAGTTATGTTGATTTCCGGAGTGCAAGTGCCTTCGTATTTTTTAAGTTAAATGTTTGCCCCTGGTTTAATTGAATTCGTGGATCAGCCACTGCACACAAATAATACACGAATGCTAGTACGAATTAAATGAAATACAGGGACTTATGCTAGCTCATTGTACAGGCTCACTGCAGCTCTGCTTGCGCTTGGGATGTTCCATCTACAAGTCCATGTTACCACTTGCTTGGATGTGCAGGCCTTGTGCTCCTTGCATCCCCCTCTGCATTTTTGACACGGTGAATGGTTGATCAAATAAGAGGAATCAACCTTGATGTTGTACCGGAGGACAGATACTTACAAGGTTATACGGGTGTGCAGGATGTGTACCAGATCCCGTAGCGCCTTCATGCTTCGCTAAAATATGGATTTGCTTGTTTCAGATGATATCTCCAGAAGAAATAAGAGTTAAGGTCAGAGTTGCATAGGCGTGTAAGCTAAGAGAGCAGTGAAAGGATATCCAAACATCGTCGGAACAGTGCACAAGGGAGTGATGTGTGGATACCTAGTTCGGGCCGGTGTTTGGGTATGCTCGCCTAGCTAGAGTGCGGGTCACTTCAGAGCCATTGAGGGTGATGCACTGGCATTGGCTGGCCGCACATGGATGTGGATCTTGAGTGGCAGCGGAGCGCTACGATGCGGTGGACGAGACCGTTGGTGAAGCCCCAACGGCCTCGGGGGGTGGAGTTGCGACGATGTGCTCGGTGAAGTAGCCCCGGTGAGCTGGGAGATGGCGTCGGTGAAGCGCACCTGATGCGGTGGAACTCGGTGTCTATGAGGCACGTCGGTTGCGGCGGCCGACTTTGTCGGTGGACCACCCGGTGCGGTGGACGAGAGCGTAGATGAGGTAGCTCCGGTGCGGTGGTGAAGCGCGACCGTCGTCTTCGTCGTCATCGTCCAGCACAGAGGTGGGGAATGGTGGGGAAAGAGACGAGATGAGGGGCGATTCGAGGGTTGGCGGCGAATTAGGGATTTGAGCAATCTGGGCGCGGAAGGGGACAGTGGAGAAGAGAGATTTTGCAGGGCTGGAATTGGGGCCGCCAGATATTTCAATCCGAAATGTGGAAGCGCGAACTTATATTGTCTTCGTCCTTTTTTTTGGGGGGGGGAGGGGGGTGGCTGGGTGCTACGCGTCCGTCCGACACACGCGACCACCCCGACAGGACTATGCTTTGGTGCCTTAAGGCACCTGCCTTTGTGTCCATGACATATGGGCCCAACAGGTGGCTGGCCCACATGTCAGTGACCCAAAGGCAGTTGCCTTTAAGGCACCGAAGCAGCGTCCACCCCGACACGACCCTGGTTTGCCTGGCACGCCTGGATTTGAGAATGCAAACGAATCTTCTTTCATTTGCAAATGAATCTGTATGTATTACCATGCCCGTGTTTTCCTTGCAATAATTAGTCATTCGAAACGAGATACTCCATCCGTTCACTTTTGTAAGTCACTTCAGACAACTTAAAATGAACTGTTTTGCACATTGTCTGAAATGCCTTCAAGGTCTGATAAAAGTGAACAGAGGGAGTACTATAAATTAATTAATGAGGAGTTATTTGAAAAAAAACCGAAACGGTACCCACGCTAACATGGATTAGAGTGTGTGTCACATAATTAGTTATTTGAATTAGAGTGTGTGTCATGTAGTTAGTTATTTGAATTAGAGTGTGTGTCACATAGCGATCTCCAATTCTAACATGGATTTCGCATTTCACTGTATCCATGCTACTTTTTTAATAAAAATTCATATGTATATGATGAACACCATGGTAGTGAGAAAACTTTTGGATGGATTCAAACATATGACCTACAAAATAGCACAACAAACTGAGTCAATGTCAACTTTTCAAAACTTAGTATGGCACGAATTTGAAATAATTACCCGTATGCCTGGTCCTCGGTTCAAATCTTACAATGTACACTGAATTGAAACATCGATATTAAGTCTCGTACTATGCACATTCAAATGTTGTTTTTAGCCACCCCCCGCACAAACGCTACATACTTCCTGTATCGGTCAATCTTCCTCTCCTAACCATCTTAGGAAGCTATCGGTTTCCAACACACGTTCATTCTTTCTCTCCATGTTTCGATCTCTAGGTCTCTCAACTACACAACCCCTTTTTCCACTCTGTTACCAAATGTATTTACCTCACACACCCGCCATTGCACCCCATGCCGAGCTCTCTCTCTCCCCCTCTCCCTCTCACCCTCTTGCGCTAAATACATGCATTGCGTATCTAGCCCCCCAACCTCTCGTGCATGCGCACGCACGCACGTTGTATATCTAGGTCACTCCCTCGAGACTGTCTCACTCTTTCTTCCGCACGACGGGCCACACTTGCTCAATATCGCTCTCTTTATCTGAGTCTCGTTTAACCTCGTTTTCTTTCACACACAAATGATATATCTCCCTGTTCGGGCCTCGATCGACACACTCTATACTCTCTCACACAGATTGTCTATCTAGGTCAGCCATCCAAGCCGCCACCACTCTTTCGACCTCATGGTGGGCCACGCTCACTCAATCTCTCTCTCTCTCCGTATGTCTCGATTGACCTCGCTCTTTCTCGGACAAAAACAATATATCACCATGTTTGAGCCCAATTCGACCTATTCACATTGTATACTCTCTCACGCACATCGTCTATCTAGGTCACTCTCTCCAACCCGTCTCACTCTTTCGATCGCACGACGACCCTATGTGATCGGTCGACCTTGCTTCCACCCACGCACAAAATATATCTACACGTCTGTGACTGGATCATTTCTCAAGCTCTACCTTACATCCCTCACCCTTGCCAAAAAGCTCAATCGGACAATATCTCTCCAGAGCATATATATTTGTTCAATGAATGTCGGACCACACTCACTTTGTCTCTCTATCTATATGTCTCTCGATTGACCTCGCTTTCTCACACCGTATCTTCCACGTGTTGAAGCTACTACCTCTCCATCCCTCGCAAAGCCGGAGCTATTTACATTGCGAGGGGCACTCCAACCTTGGATTAATTTATGTAGGCATTTATTCCGGTCGGTTTAGATTATATTTTCGTAGAGTTCGGCCCACAACTACTCCAATCACCGTAGCAGGTAATTAAGCTAAGGGGAGAACCTAATATGAGCACCGGGGAGCCGTTGGATCGAAGATGCAGCGGCACACACGAGGCCTGAGTGTTTTATTTGCAAAAAAACCTTTGGAGAGTTTGGAAATTGCGCATAATTACAAAGACTACTCCCAAGCCATTGGATCTCACTTCCAACAGTGTAAAAACTCGTATCACCATAGTATCTAAGCTGCGAGGTGGATGTGATATTCTATGCCATTGTCATTTTTGTTCGTAAACTTGCAAAAAAAACGTGTAACTCGTGCCGTTACTTGTCTAACCGCGCAAAGTGTTTTTTCAAAAAAACCATCCTACACTGAAATATCGGAACAACACACGGGGGTCCCACTTGTCATTAATCAAATTTGGACCAAAAACTAAGAAATCTGAAAGACGAGATTCGAACTGGAAACCTGGACTACAAAGCATAAGTCGATAGCCTGAAAAAACGAACGGTTGTTGGCTTTGTCCCATAACTTGATTTTATACAGTACTTGCGTTGAGTAGAGTAGAGGGAGTGCCTCGTCAACACGTGCATGACCGTTAGCTCACTTACTGGTGGGTCCCAGGTCTGCGATCTCAATCTCTCTTCTCTCCGTTGTCTAACCTTTGCACGAGCACACACGAAGAGCGGCGCTAGCTTGCCATGGTGTTATTACAACTAAAAAAACTTGGAAAATAGAAGAATCGCCTAGAACAAGAGACGTTGTGGCTGGTCGAGATGGAGCTAACCACATCTATCCTCCGTGCCACGTTTGCATGATGAAGCTGTGTGGCTAGTGGGATGTTTTCAACCGACTGGCTGGGTCCCGAGGTCGAACCATAGGTACTACGTCTGATACAGTATATTTTTACACGCATATTTTTCCTCCGTGCCGAGACGTGGCACACCCTACCGCGTAGTTTCGGGGTCCTCCCGGGTGGTGCACGCATATATTCTTCCTGACGTGGGACGCCCTACCGCGCGTTTTCTGGGTCCTCCTCGGTCGTAGCGCCGAAGCAAGTAAATGAGTCGTCAAATCATGAAAGACCACCTTTCCCGCCGAGTACATCAGTGAAGCACGGTGGCTAGCTAGTTGGGCTAGTTCGACCGATTAGCTAGGTCGCCGCCACATTTGTTTTTTCACCCCTTTTTTTATCTACTTGCTGGCAGGTAAATTTAAATATCCACCGCGGCGTTGCTCTGGTGTTTGGGTGCGGCAGGATTTTTAATTTTTTTGATTGACGGGAGCAGGCGCGGCAGGATTTTTAATTTTTTGATTGACGGGAGCAAGCGCGGCAGCAATTAGTCACGATGACTCCGCCTGTACCCACTGGTGCCTGATGTGAGAAGTCGTCGACTAGTGTTTTACCATGGTGAAAACCAAAAGATTCCCCGCTCCCTCCGCCTTCCCGTAGATTGGATTGCCTTTCAGCCGTTTCACCCCCTTTGCTTCCTCTCCCCATTGCTTCTACCTGGTGCCATGGCGGCGCAGCAGATCACGGATTCCGAGGTGAGGCTCCTGACACAGGAGCTCCATGCCATGGATGTGGAGCTCAGGGCCAAGGACGTGGAGCTCTGTGAGCTCAAGGAGGAGAGGAGTGCCATGCTCCTCCGTTATGTGCGGGAGTCCACGGAGCTTCAAAAGCGACAGGCGTCCACCACAAAGATGGTCGAGGCGTCGGCGGCGTTGCTGCAGAAAGCGGGAGATACGATAGGCCGTTAGGGGATCCAGCTGGAGCGTGAGCGGGCCGATCGTGATGAGGTCCAGGATCGCCTCAGCCACTTGGTGAACCAAGTTGCCACACACGTGTTGCGGCTGCGCGATGCCTACCGTGATGCTAGCGCGACGATGCCGGCCGTCGGGCTAAACCCGTTCGACCACCCAGTCGACTTCAACAAGATGCGGCTTCCAGACCTGGTCTCCTTCTTCACCTATATCTCTGAGGAGCTGAGCCGTTTCCGTGCGATGGTGGGGGCTGAGCTGGACAAGGAGGGGTTGCGGGCTGCCATCGCCGTTGCCGGGCGAATCCTTTCAGGGCTCTATCACCAGAATCCATTCGTGCCATTGGACGCCGTCTTTGACGAGCTGGCTCCCATCGACCGGGAGCGGGCTCTGCGGGCGGTTGCACCCTGCATCACCTACGTCGTGTGCCTCGAGAAGCAAAGGGACTTCGGTGGTGTTTAGGTGCCCTCTGCATGGGCATGTCCATGTCTCAGCGCAACATGACCATTGGATCAAACTCAGACGGTGCAGATCAGTCACTGTAGCACAAAGCGTGTGGGTGTGTTTGGTTGCATTCTCATCTCAATATAGTTGTTTCCTCTTCGTGTATTTTTGTCAACCTACTAGTGTGGACTCATGCACCCTTCATGCACTTTGCCAAACACCCAAAAGTGGGTCCAGAAGGGAACTTTTGCTCCCATCCCATGCACCCTTCATACACCCTGCCTAACACTATTCGTGCTTCATATGGTTCATGTTTCGTGGAGTACTGTAGCACCGTACTCTCCGTGCGTCGTGGACCTAGTTCTGTTAACATTGATCTCACCGTCCATTCTCGACCGGACAGTCGAAAAAGCAGTACTATGTTACATATAGGAGTAGTTGACATGCGCACAACATCATTTGTTATCGTCATATCTTACTACACTAGCAACAAGATTGTGTAGTACTGATGTATGAACCACTGCACATGCCTAGTAGTAGGAGCACTGTGTATGTTCAAGTGGCTGCCATGTTTCGCACTCCTCCGTCGTAAGAGTGGAAACGTTTGCTGTAATCATTTTTTTCTTCTGAAAAATAGTGGACACGCTCTACCATGCAGATCCTCCTCTAGCCATGCACTAAATTACTCACTTTCGCCGATGTGTGGGACAACCAGCATCGGGGTCCACCAGCCATGCACTAAATTACTCCGTAGTAGAGTGAGGGTAGACTACCCCGATCGAAGCGCCGTAGTAATGCCCAATGAGCCGTCAAATCACAAAACCCCCTCCTTTCCAGCAGTAAGTTGGACGGACGAAGCAACCATCATTTCACTCTTCTCTCTAAGCTTCCTCTCTACCCAACCCTCGCTTCTGCCTCATCTTGTTCCTCATTTCTTCAAGAAAACCCCGACCTGCTTCTGCCATTGTTCTTCTCTCCCAAAGAAGGAAAGGTGAGCGCATCAATGGTGTTGATTCTGGCCAAGGCCCGGTCTTGCAACCCCGATACTGATCCTATAACTCCCTCTCTTTTCTTCTTTCGGGTTTGTGATTATGGTTTATTTTCTTTTATTTCTATTTGACAGTTTCTTGATGGACACTGGAGCACCGGCCGAAGTGATGTCTATGGCTCCGGCCAAAACTATCGAGGCTCATGGTACGAAGAAGCGCAAGCACCCCGCCGAGACTACCGCAGAAAAGCTCAAAGCCATCGCTCTGTCCAAGCCCCCCTCTCTGGGATCCCTCATTAAGCAAGTCTAGGTAATATCTCTTCTTGACGATCTTTTTCTCGATCTTGATCGTGTTTTTTAATCTAACACGTAGTACTAGTACTAGTAGTACAACTTTCTGGGTGATCTTGCATGTGATTTTTGTGTGCCAAATGACGGTTCTAAATTCCTCTTTTGGCCAAAACATGCGAGAGGTTGACACTGATTTCTTATAGATTACTTTCAACTACTCCCTCTGTCCCAAATTTCTTGTCTTAGATTTGTCTAGATACGGATGTATCTAATACTAAAATGTGACTTGATACATCCGTATCTAGACAAATCTAAGACAAGAATTTTGGGACGGAGGGAGTACTTTATGAACATCAATGCTACCTTTTAAGAGGGTATATTTGCCTCAGTAACTTGTGTTATGGATATTGCATCTAATCCCTCTGCTCTCATGCCTTTGAAGACATGTTCTAGTGTCTTTGTTCACTCATTTCTGTGCGTATATGTAGTCATATATGGAGTATAATATCGAAAATCATCTTATATTTCTGAACGGAGGTAGTAATAAAATATGGTTTCTGTTTGAATTAGAACCAGGTCCGTGGTGGAGATGAAGTTCTCAAAGTCATGCCGTGTGAACTGGAAGACCTGATGATGAGTTCTACTATTGAACTATCCAGCTGCTGTGTCCTTGTCGCCACATGTCCTAAACTAGTGTTTTCCTGTAGCATTGTTGTCAGGCGTGTTCTCGAGGCTGTACTTGACCACAACAATTTCCTGGCTATGCCTTCGATTACTAAGGGTGTGGTTCTTGTAAAGCTTCCCAACAAATCTGATGCGGCCTGTCTTCATCATCATGTTTATGAGTGGAAAGACCACTCTGTGAGGTTCTCCAAGGTTGACAAGATGGTGATGGTGCATGTAGACATCTCACACGAAGTCCATGGCCTAGTCAGTTATGCGGGGTTCATCCCATAGGTCGGTGGCAAAAAAAAGTCTGCAAAGTTTAGATAGTGCAATTTGCTTGTCTGTAGTAAGTACTATTGTTCAGTACTTGATTCGTGTTTGTGAACCCTGTATTGTTTATTAGTACTGCCGCTTTTGGTGTGTGATCAGTCCTGAGAACGGTCTATGTTAATGTCTGTCCACTCAATTTAGTCTGTATATTTTGAAGTATCCATATCATATTTTTTGTGAGGACGGTCTATCAATTATGGTTACACTCCAATATCTGTATGCATTGCAGGGATTACCGCACCCACTAGGATTTCCAGCCCCATGGATGTTCGGTCCATATGATTTCTCACGACCTTTGGACTTTCCTGCTTGTGGGAGTAGGCGGGGCCCCTGCATGCCACGCGTAGTTGGACGATCAATCTTCTGTTTAGTACTTCAACATAGTGATTTCCTGGTAAGGATTCACTCGTGTCACATCAAGTAAATCTTATTGATTTACTGTCTAAATCTTATTGATTTAATGTCATGTTTTCTTTCTTTTCCTGCAATTTTACGATGCAGGTTTTGCCATGTGACATTCATCACAGAATAAATCGTTTGGTTTGCTCTACGATGGCTATTTTTGCAGGTTTCACTTCTTATGTCGTGTCAGTAATGAAGGCACTGCCCATCACTTATATTACTGGAAAAAAATGGATCAGTCTGTTGTATGAGTACAAGCTGAATCCCTATGATGAACTGCAGTTTGGTTTAACAAAAATGCCACAATTAGTCCTTCTCGCGTTTAAAAGAAATGAAGAAAAGACTAGATCACATTCATGGATCCTAGTCAAGTTAGAAAGCTGATCATAGTAGACCAGAAACGATCGCTGCTGTCTCGCACAGATTGAGCACCGATAGTTGCTCTAGCACTGACAGCGGCAGCAACTCAGTCTGTTCCAGCTGAGGATTGGGCACCGACCGCGTCAGCGGATCGGTCTAATCTACCGGAGGATCGGGCATCGACACCGGCACCTGCTCCGACACCGGCACCAGCTCTACAAGGAGCACCATCTCCGGCAGCAGCAGCAGCTTCGGCACCTGCACCAACACTTGCACTTGCATCTGCTCCGGCCCATGCAGTTGCACCAGCAACAGACTGGGCTGCAGTTCGCACTTCATATACGAAAGTCCTTACAAAAACCGACATGTCCACCTTCTTGGTAAGCATTGGCCGCCCAAGTGCTTCGTTCTTTTTTTTCCATGTTGTTTCACATGATTCACTATGTTGATCTAACTGTTTGGGTATGTCTTCTTGTTTGCAAACAGAGAATTCCTAGAGCAACGAGGGAGTCGTTCAACAACCGGGCGACCGCGGCCAAGTTTCTCTTACCATGCGTAGCCTTGGTGTGAATGAACCTGCTCAATATATCGTAAGTACAAAGGATGGTCGCATGATGATTGATGCTAAAGGATGGTCAAGGTTCAAATCTAAATCATATCTTGCGGTAGGGGATGATGTCAAAATCGAACTTTCTCGGCAAGGAGAGCTGGTCCAAATCAACTTTGAAATTCTTCAGTAGCAGCACGGAACTGCCTAACTGATCTATCCCCCGAGAGATTTTGATGTAATAATCTGGTATGGTGATACAAGTGTCCTGTGTGTATAAGTAGTACGATAGTATTATTTATCACATGGTATATCGTTGATAGAATTGCAACTCTGATTGCTGGTTAGGAACTGTCGTTCGATTTCATTCCAATAGCTGTCGTGCTTTATTCAATTTTGTGTATTTGCCTTGCGACAGCATCTAAAACCAGAGCCGTACCGATCGCTTGCAATATGAAAAGCGCTGAGGTAGAACACATGGGCCCCCAAACATGCAGGGTCAGCCTGGGGCCCAAAGTCCAGAACCTGGTTTCGAGAAGCACTAGCTCAGTGCAGAAGTGGCGTCCTCCTCCTGCTGTGGGTTGGGCAAAGATGAATGTTGATGCTGCGTTATCTCGCAATGGTGAAAGGGAAGCCCTGGAAGTTGTGAGCCGGGGTCAGACAGGCTTCTTCCTTGGAGCATCGGCACTGGTGTGCGAAAGTGTTACTGATCCAGAGATCCTGGAGGCAATGGCATGTTGCGAGGGGCTATCTCTGGCTCTTGACTTAAACCTGCAACAAGTTCAGATTAGCACCAATTGTTCATCAACAGTCAAGCATATCGGAGAGGCATACTTGGGGCCCAACAAAGTTATTCTGGACGAGATCAAGATGAAGAAGAATATGTTCCAAACCATGGAGATCATACATGAAAAACGCGAGTGTAATGTTGAAGCGCATGTGCTTGCAAAAGCTGCTACTTCTTTGCCCTGTGGATGCCATCTTTGGCTCACAAGAACCCCCGAAATTATTTCTATACCTATGACTGTTAATCTTCAATAAAGCAGCTTTTATCCCTCAAAAAATCTGAGTATTATATTCTCAGCTGAACCCCCATAATGCCCGTGCGTTGCAGAGGGAGTATATTTCTCGGCAAGGTGAGCCTGTGATATAAAAGATTTGTATATTTCTTTACAGAGGGAGTACCTCTTTGTCAAAAAATATATTTATGTGTAACTAGTTACTCTTGTCTTTCTACTTCCTTTCGCTGATATGTGGGGCAACCAACAACGGGGTCCACGTGCCATATGCACAAATTAGAGTGCACAACATCACGGTAGACACACCCCGGTCGTAGCGCCGCAGTAATGCCCAATGAGCCGTCAAATCACAACCCCCCTTTCCAGCTTTAGCAGTAAGCTGGACGGACGAAGCGGCAATATTTCACTAGGCCTGAATCCCCTTCTCCCTCGTCTGCTTGTTCAGAGAAAACCCCCTCTCGGCGATTGCATAGGGTTTTCTCATGGAGAACCAGGTAGGAATTCTTCATCCATCCCCGATAAACCCAAGTCCCTTGGTCGCAGGTAATCCTAGGATGGCAGCCGCCGCCGTTGATGCATTTTTCTTCCTACTGAATCTAGTGTGTTTCATTTGCAGTGCCCGAAGTGCGAGTACCCTACAGGTTTCTGCGCCCTCGGCGAGACGCCACACTTGTTCCTTCTCATCCTAACACAGCATTTTGAAACGCGCATAGTATGTTCCTAGAATCCTCTTTTTTATCCGGAGGGTGGGGTTTTTTTTGAACATGTTGTGTTCTCATATTATTTTTCCTGCAGTGTATTATTTGCTCTGCCAGAACACATGTACTCAAGATGCTCGGCCTTGCCATAACTGAATACACTAGTTTAATGGTCACGGTGAAGACGCCATGGATATAAGTTCCGAGTTGGGTTCATGAACCAAGAAGATCGCTGTTTTTTTATGGCCGAACTTTGATAAACTTTCTCAAGTGTTACAGACTGAAAGTTGGCGCAGGAATGTTGATGGAAATGGCAGAACCTGGTCTCATCTTCACTGCGATCTTCCACCCCGACGTCATTCCAATTGTTCATCCATGTTAGTTTTGTATCTGGTTCTTGCTTGTTGCCTCAATTACTTCTTAATCCACCTATTCTGTCTAACTAATCACAATTTAACTTTAGAAGTAGCAACGAATCTCTCACGAAGATGCTACTTCTAACTAATATTTTCTTATAATTGGTGGCACGTGTAGGTTTTTTCAGAGTTAAGCAGTCTGCTCGTTTGTTACTCTGTAATAACTTGGCTGTTACTAATGGCACTGAAGTTGACTGGATCGACATCCACAAGTTTCTACACTTTATTGATCATCTTGAGGTCCTTGTGGGGTGTTTCAATGGTGGAAGGCCACGTGGGATATGTGTGCCACTGCTGCACTCGTTGAACAGGTCCAACTATGTCGAGAAACTTATGGTACGAGCTGTTTTCTGTTATATATGTTGTTCATAAACTATTGCTTATACGCAGTTTTACAGCTGTGATCTTCTTGAAATAGGAACTGTCGAGTTCTATTGTTCCTATACAGATGCCTGACCATGGTCGGGTCAGACTTGCGCTTGGTCACAACATGATTTTTATGTCGACCTACTCAATTCCCCTTGGAGGTGAAAAGATACTTATTCATGGGTGGTCCCAAATAATGAACGCCCGTCCATCTTGGAGAATAGGACAGAAGATTATGTTCATTCTTTTCCATGGCTCTAAAGCGAATATCCTGCTTATTGACCATGTTGCGAGATGACGCCGCTTTCAGAAGGTTGTGGATGCGCGGGGTGCTGCCTGGGCCTTGTCCTGGGGCTTGGCGGCCTCACCCTTGGTTAACTGTAGCCAAAGTAGCACTATTCGAGGCGTGCTTTGTACGGTTGAACCTGTATAAGTACTCATACCGCTTTCAGCTTTGGTTGTTAAGTGCCCCTACTGATTTCAGTTAAGGTTGTTAAGTACTCCTGCTGCTTTTACAGTTTGTCGTGTTTCTTCAGTCCTATCTTCCTCCAGCCACCAAAACCAAATCAGCGCCGGCAGGGCCGCCTGCTTCCGCCTCCCACGGCTGGCAGCGCCTCAGCGCATGAATCGCCGCCCCACCGTCTCCTAAATCGTTAACGCCGACGTCCTCCGCGCGCTTTGGTGCACTCGCCGCGGCGCCGCCCTCTAGCATTGTCAACATGGTCAACAAACAGCAGGAATCGGCAGAAGTACGTGGAGAGGATGACAGTAGGGGCCCACCACGTCAGCGTATGGAAAAATAAAATGCTTCCTCCTAGTGTTTTCCTAACATCTGGGACCCACGACATTGTGAGCGTATATAGTCAATAGACAAGAGAACAGCACAAGATCGGCTGACACCTGGGACGTAGCTACTCGAGCAGTATTTTTTTGGTTGGTATTGTCGAGACGGAGCAGGGTTTGAACTGGGCTGTGGCCCGTCTAGCCCAGGCTTATATTTTATGTTCACCATGTGACCAGCCCAGCTATTTTTTCTTTGTGAAAATGAGCCCAGTTTATTTTTTCTGAAGAATACCCAATCCAGGCCTGCTTATTTTTCTACGCCCTGATGGGCTGCAACTCTTTCAAGATGCCTGCAAATCTTGAAAGTAATATGAAATGGGTTGTAAATATAAAAACAGATGACAAATTGGCAATTACTTTATAATTTCTGAATTTTATTACATTTTTAGATTCCTATTTCACTAGGCATTAACCTAATTTAAATATATCTTCAAAGTACTTTAAATTTGGCTAGACATTTCGGTATTAAAAATAGTTTGGAACCCACAGAAATATGCGAAATTGGCCCTGGCCAACCAAAAAAAACGACTGCAATAAATTGCATAAGAAGTTGCCATGAGCTATATATAAATTATTAAAAAAAAGAGGGAGTGGTCTGACTTGTGGGCCTGTTTAGTTGACGCGTATGCAAGATTTTTTTAGTTATTATATACGTCAACAAACGATTCTAGCAGACGTTACCGTTGGATGTCAATCCAACGGTCGTCGTGTTTCTTCAATCTCTGATCTTCTTGCTCCAGCCGCCAAAGCAGCGCGGCGGGACCGCCTACTCCCGCCTCCCGTGGCCGGCTGTGCTACCGGGCAGGCCTCAGAGCCCCCTACTACTCCCACCGCTGGCAAGGGCATCCCTCTACTCACCCACACCCCCTGTTATTCTGCGGCGACGGCAGCCTCACACCGCAGCCGAACCGGTGAACGCTCGTACTCCTCTCCGCGTGGGCATCCACTGCCGCGTCTTCCCCGGCTCCGCGTCATCCCCTTCCTATGCCTCGCCGTCGTCCACTGCCGTGGTGCTCTCGGTGCGGCGTGGTCAATGTGGTCGACGACCGACTTCCATCGGAAGAGTACTGTATGTGGAGAGGCTGACAGCTGGGTCCGAGGCAGCCGCAAGGAAGTGCCTCCTTATTACGCGGAAAATAATTATTCCTCCACCTGACAGCGGGGACTCACCGGACGGGCCACCATTATTTTGCGAAAAAAATCGTTTCCCCCTGACTGCTGGGACCCATCGGACGGGCCACCTTATTTCGTGAAAAAAAGTTCCCCCCGTTGTCAGCTCGGACCCACCGGAAGTGCCTCCTTATTACGCACAAAAAAATGAATACTCCCCCGGCTAGCTGGGACCCACCTTGGTGGGAGGCTGACTTGTGGGCCTACTAAGTTGACGGGGATGAAGGGCTTTGTCAACTTAGTCAATATGAACGATTCTAGCTCCAGTGACCGAACGATGTCCATCCAACAGCCGTAGTGCTTCTTCAACCTCTGGTCTTCTTGCTCCAGCCGCCCAAAGCAGCGCCGGTCGTGCCGCATGCTTCTGCCTCCCATGGCCGGATGTGCTGCCGCTGAAGCCTCACTGCCCCCTACTATTCCCACCGCAGCCGAACCAGTGAACCCTCGTACTCCTCTCCGCGTGGGCTTCCACTACCGCGTCTTCCCCGGCTCCGCGTCGTCCCCTTCCTAGGCCACGCCGTCGTCCACCGCCATGGTGCTCTCGGCGCGGCATGGTCAATGTGGTCAATGACCGACTTCCATCGAAAGAGTACTATGCATGGAGACGCTGACAGCTGGGTCCACGGCCGCAGCAAGGAAGTGCCTCCTTATTACGCGCAAAATAATTATTCCTCCACCTGACAGCGGGGACCCACCGGACGGGCCACCGTATTTCGCGAAAAAATGTTTGCCCCTGACTGCTGGGACCCACCAGCTACATCTTCTCACGCAAGGAAGCGCCTGACTGTCGGGACCCACCTGGTCGAAGCGTACGTAGAGTTGTCATTCTGGTCACGAACGTGTACGTACATATATACTAGTCGATTTAGAGGCGCACACGTGTCGTAGTAGAGGCGCGCATGTAGCATGTACACGTACGTACAGCAACTAGGGTGCAAGAAAGAAAATATGGCCACGTATGTGTACATACGGGCGGGGTCATGAATGCCTACTCGCGCATATGTACGGCCAGGGCTCGTGTACATGGCTGGGCCGGAACGGAGAAACAACATCGTCGTCGTGTTCATGGGGAGGCAACAGAATGCGTCGTGTTCATGGGGAGGCAACAGAATGCGCCATGTTCATGGGGAGGCAACAGAATGCGTCGTGTTCATCAGGAGGGCTTGGATGGAACAGGCGATGGAAACGAGGCCTGGCCTACCGCAGAACGGAGGAAACAGCCTTGTGTTTGACCGGCCACGTTCGAAACAGGATCCTATTCATCGGGAGGGGTCTGGCGTACCGCAAAACGGAGGAAACGGACCTCCTACAGTCGAAACGGGGGTCCTGTTGATCGGGAGGGGTGTGGCGTACCGCAAAACGGACGAAACGGACTTGTGTTGGAGCGCTACGGTCAAAACGGGGGTCCTGTTCATCGGGAGGGGTGTGGCGTACCGTAAAACGGGACTCCACGGGATACTGTTCATCTCCACCGTCGACCCCCTCCAGCCTCCACGAGCTACTGTTCATCCACCGTCGACCTCCTCCAGCCTCCACCTGCGACTGTTCATCCACGGGCTCCTGTTCATCCAGCCTCCACCGCGCGCTACTCCACCGGCTACTGTTCAACCAGCCCTCTCCACGGGTGTAACGCCCTCGATGCGGCTATATCTCCCACGTATCGAAGCACGACTTAGAGGCATAACCGCATTGAAAGCAATGTCGCAAGTGAGGTAATCTTCACACAACCCATGTAATACATAAGGGAAAGAGATATATAGTTGGCTTACAATCGCCACTTCACACAGTTACATGAATAAAGCATTACATCATCCAGATACAATCAAGGTCCGACTACGGAACCAAAATAAAAGAAGACTACCCCAAAAGCTACACAGATCCCCGATCATCCCGACTGGGCTCCACTACTGATCAACTAGAACGAAACTACAAAAAGGACAAGATCTTCAACGAGCTCCTCCTTGAGCTCGGTTGCGTCATCTGCACGGTATCCTCGGCAGCTGCAAGCTGGTTTTGGAAGTATCTGTGAGTCACGGGGACTCAGCAATCTCACACCCTCGCGATCAAGACTATTTAAGCTTATAGGAAGGGTAAAAGGTATGAGGTGGAGCTGCAGCAAGCGACTAGCATATATGGTGGCTAACTTATTCGCAAAAGAGAGCGAGAAGAGAAGGCAAAAGCACGATTGAACAACTATGATCAAGAAGTGATCCTAGAACAACCTACGTCAAGCATAACTCCAACACCGTGTTCACTTCCCGGACTCCGCCAAGAAGAGACCATCACGGTAACACACGCAGTTGATGTATTTTAATTAAGATCAACTTCAGTTTTTCTACAACCAGACATTAACAAATTCCCATCTGCCCATAACCGTGGTCACGGCTTTCGAAAGTTCAAATCCCTGCAGGGGTGTCCCAACTTAGCCCATCACAAGCTCTCACGGTCAATGAAGGATATTCCTTCTAGCGGGAAGACCCGATCAGGCTCGGAATCGCGGTTACAAGACATGCTCGACAATGGTAAAACAAGTCTAGCAAGACCACCCGATGCACCGACATCCCGATAGGAGCTGCACATATCTCGTTCTCAGGGCAACACCAGATAAGAAATCCATACAACTAAAACCAGCCCTCAAGTTTCCCCGAGGTGGCGCTGCAAGGGGCTCTAGTTTGGACCAACACTTAGACAAGCACTGGGCCGGGGGGGTTAAAATAAAGATGACCCTTGGGATGTGCGCGACTCCCAAGGGAAAAAGGCTAGGTGGCGAATGGTAAAACCAAGGTTGGGCCTTGCTGGAGGAGTTTTATTCAAAGCGAACTGTCAAGGGGTTCCCATTATAACCCAACCGTGAGGAACGCAAAATCCGGGAACATAACACCGATATGACGGAAACTAGGGCGGCAAGAGTGGAACAAAACACCAGGCATAAGGCCGAGCCTTCCACCCTTTACCAAGTATATAGATGCATTAATTAAATAAGAGATATTGTGATATCCCAACCAATATCCATGTTCCAACATGGAACAAGCTCCAATCTTCACCTGCAACTAACAACGCTATAAGAGGGGCTGAGCAAAGCGGTAACATAGCCAAACAATGGTTTGCTAGGACAAGGTGGGTTAGAGGCTTGGTTCAACAATATGGGAGGCATGATAAGCAAGTGGTAGGTATCGCAGCATAGGCATAGCAAAAGAGCGAGCAACTAGCGCAAGCAAAGATAGAAGTGATTTCGAGGGTATGGTCATCTTGCCTGAGATCCCTTAAGGAAGAAGAACGAGTCCATGAAGAAGAAAAATGGATGTAGACGAACGGGTCCTCATAAACACGACATTATCGGAACCAATCCGAAGAAGCAAACCCCGGAAAGAAGCACACAACATAGTAAACAACCAACACATGAACATGGTATGATATGCGGGATGCGGTATGCGATGCATATGCATGATTTGCAAGGGAATGAATGAACCTGGCCTCAACTTGGGAATCCAAGAGTGCCACTGGAAAGGTGAGGTGATTTCGGTTGAAATCGATATAAAGATCACCAGAATCGGATGCACAATTTGGAAATGGCAAGCAAAACAAATCTGGCACCGGTCTGCGATAATCGGCAAGTAGTCATCTAAATGCAACAAGATAAATGTGCTACAACACTCAAACATGACAACAAAATACATGGCAGGGATCCACTCATGATGCTTGACAAAAGATGAACACTGAGCTACGGCTAATTCATCCATTAACAGGTTCAAACAAGCATGGAAAAAATGCAAATGATAACAGGTTTCAAACTTAGTGAAATTAACACAAGTCTGGAATTTATCATCAGGAAGCACACTTTAGAGCATGAAAACTACATGCTACAGGAACTTAACATGGCAAAGCAAGGCATGGCATGAAGCTACTCAAAGCACTTAACAAAATTCCCTTAGTGACCTTGAGCCAAAAGGGATCAAAAAATACAATTGCAAGCATGTGAACATGGCAAAAGCATAAACAGATTCAGACTTTGTGAAAAACTGGAGCATGCAAAACAGTTAACGAGTAGGCATGTTTACGAGCTCGATGCACTCACTACAGAGCATGGCATGACAAACTAAGCATACACCCCTCAAGAAACATGGCATAGAAGCTATACATGGCAAGAACAACAACATAGCATGCACGGATCAATAGCAACATCCTCGGCAAAATCGCTAACAAGTCAACAATCTGCCAGGATTCACGATATAGCAAAAGTAGAGCTCGATTGACTCAAGCTAGGGTGCTCCATAAATGCAAAAAAAATACATGGGTGGATAGAGCACCACAATGTTAACAAAACCTCCTTACTGATCATCCTCAAAAGAGGCACGGATCACTAGGAAACAACATGAACATATGGCATAACGACAAAATCAGGACAAGGACTTAGTGAAATTCTAAGTCCCTGAAATCAGCATTAACGATTACGCTACTTTGCAAGCTTGTGCTAGTCACCACAAATATCACAAAAATACATGTCAAGCACCTCTGTAAATATGGCATGGCATATAACAAAACACATGTAGAGCTCAGGGTCATAGCATGCACACATTAATCATGGCAAAAATGACAAAATGCCATTTGCTGAAACAGATCTGACAAATTCATCACATAGCCCTCTTCTAACGGCATTTCGGGCATCAAGATGAGCTCAAATGAAAATGATGCAATGATATGAAATGATGTACTCGTCGAGGCGAGCATTTTGATATGCTACACACGCAAAGCGGAGCTACGGATACAAAGTTACGACATGATGAATAGAGGCATATGAATCTGGAAACTTCAGGGGACTTGGTGGAATTTTACGTCTGCGAAAGTCAAGACGGGACGGAGAGAAGCGGGACGAAGAGATCCGGGACAGAGACGGTGTTTGGATGGCGGGATTGGTGGATCTCATCCATCTTCTCCGGATCTGACCGGAGAGGAACTCCGGTGAGACGAACTCCGGCGAGATCGAGCGGCTCCGGCGAGGGCGAGCGGCTCCGGCGAAGAGCGCGGGCGGTGTGCGATGGCAGCGGGCGGCGGCCGGCGAAGCGTGGGCAGGCACGAGGCCTCCAGCGAGGTCACACCGGCGAGGCGGTAGTCGGACACCGACGGAGGCGCGGCGAGGCGTGCCGGGCACGTAGGGCGGCGGAGAGGCGTTCGCGCCGGCGAGGGCCAACGGACGGGCGACGCGGGAGGAGCTCAAGCGCGGGTCGCGCGGTCGGGCCGGACGGGCCGGCCGTGGGCCCGCAGGGCTGCGACGGCGCGGGGAGAGAGAGGAGGCGCTGCGCTAGCGATGTGGCGTGGTGGCATTGGAGGAGGGCGTGACGGTGCTGACATGGCGCGATGCTATTAGCCGCAGTGAGGTGGCGGCTGGACGCGTCCGGCGGGCGCAGACATGTCCGGCGGCGAGGAGGAGCGGGGCTAGGGTTTCGTCTGCGCGAAAAATCCGGGAGGCACACATATTTATAGGTAGAGGGAGCTAGGAGAGTCCAAATGAGGTGCGGTTTGCGGCCACGCGATCGTGACCAAATGCTCTAGATGATGGAACAGGTTTAGGTGGGCTTTGGGCCACTTTGGAGGGGTGTTGGGCTGCAATACACACGAGGCCTTTTCGGTCCCTCGGTTAACCATTGGAGTATCAAACAAAGTCCAAATGGCACGAAACTTGACAGGCGGTCTACCGGTAGTAAACCAGGGCCGCATGACAAGTCTCGGTCCAATCCGAAAATGTTTAACACCCTCACACAAAAAGAGGTAGAAAGGGACACCGGATGACATAGGAGCGCCGGATTGCAAAACGGACAACGGGAAAAAATGCTCGGATGCATGAGACGAACATGTATGCAAATGAAATGCACATGGTGACATGATATGCAATGCATGACACGCAAGCAATGACAAGGCAACAACATCGAATAACTGGAGGACACCTGGCACATCGGTCTCGGGGCATTACAACACTCCACCACTACGAGAGGATCTCATCCCGAGATCTAGAATTGCACCGGAGGGAAAACAGAAGAGCAAGAGAAGAGGTAAAAACTAAGTTGCTTCTTTGACAAATGAGTGAAACCAAAGAACCTTGCAAAGGTTAAACCATTTCGAGAAAAGAATACAACGGAGGTGACAGAACTTGAAAAGAAACACTCCATTAGAAAAGAGAAACAAGGAAGAACGAATTCGGACAGCACTCCGGTTGAAAAGAGATGAAAGACTTGATAAAATGCAAGAGCTTGAGCAAAGGGGCACAACACTCCGGTTAAAAGGATAAGCATGACAAGGACAAGAAGAAGGTTTGAAGAGAGCAGCAACACAATGCCTCCGGGAGAAGGAAATAGAAGATAGATGATTAAAATAAAAGAATGGAGAATAAAATGCCAACTTCTGCCACAAAAGAGTTTGAAAAGGCATCTTTAGGAGAAGGGTCGAATGGAGTTGTTGGAACACCAACAACGAAAAGAATACGCTTGATATGGTCTTATGGAATACATCTCAAATGATGAGGTGACAACCTGCCGCTCACGGGAAAAAGAATTGGATTGGTATGAACAAGGAGACGAGCAAATATTTCACCGGGAGGATAAATGAAGAACTTGGATCATTGATAAACAGCATAAGAGCGACAATCCTTATAGGAAAGCTTTAGGTGAAATATAGCCCAAGATAATTCCAATGAAGAAAGTGATGGGTTTAAATACCTCATTCTTGACAACATGTGAATCATGAAACATGAACTCAAATTATCAAGAATGATATAATACCACCTCTATTGATACAGAAGAAAGAATTGCACTCTGGATGCAAGATGAAGAATGCTTGAGCTCCTTAGAAAAGAATCTCGATGAAAACTTCAAGAATGAATTAAACCCTTGATGAACCATCACGTAGAACCTTCATGGCCAACTCCGGTAACAAAAGGATAACGAAAAGAAAGCGAAGTTGAAAACACAAGGTGAAACCTTGTAATGATTTAGATGGATATCCGTTATAATTAGAGCTTGGGTCTCCGAGAAAGAAAAGATGATCAAAAGAAAATTCAAGAATTTTTATGAACCTCTGGAGTACGGAATTAAACACTTGGATAAAACAAGAATAAGAATTACCTTATGCTCATCCTTCACCAATTAAATTGATGACAAACAATGGATTTGGCATACTACTCATTCTCGTAGAAGGGATTAAGAAGATATAACATAAACTTGAGAAGGTCTTCAACGAACCATCGGTAGGTTTGAAACCACGAATGAATTGATAAGGAAGGGAAATCTTGAACGAACCACCGTAAGAATTAAGAATGAACGAAGAGAGGATAAAGAAAACACCGGGATGAATTATAAAATGAACGAAGATGCTTGAGAGGATTTAGATACATGGGAACGAAGGGATCACGAACTGATTAGAGATCACTTGAACGAAGCACCGGTAAGATTGGAGAACGAGAGCTGAGAATGAATAAATTCTGAGATGATGGGCTCCGGAGAAACAAACTGAAAAGAATCTTGAATTGCTCCGGATAGGTGAAAAAAAATTCTCACAATCCCAAAACAACTATGAGAGGATGGCAACAAGCTAGAATGCTAAATCTTTGAGAGAACGAATAAGATATGGAGGAAAAACTCTTCTTCGGTCCTCAAATGTTTGAGAAAGACGACGAGAAACACCACCAAGAATTATTTAGACACTCTGGAAGAATCAAAATGAAGAGGTTGAGCCAATGATGAAAATAATTCGACAGATCTTGGAGAAAAGCATTTGACTGATGATAACTCATTCTTACGTCAAACTTGGAAAAGAAATTGAGAAGCTCCGGGAAAATTAGAAGAGTCGGGTAAGATCCTGGAAAAAGACCTGTGGGTTAGGGCCCACTCAAAATAAATACCATTGAAGAGATTAAAAAGAGAGATTGCACCAATTGAATTAAATGGCTAGAATGAGATAACAACCTCGAAATAGGTTGAACTGATCTTGAAAGACAAGACGAGCCTTTTGAGATATGTTTAGTACTCCGGAATAATTGAATAGCAAGCGGGGAATGATTATGCGGTGCACCGGCATAAGAAGGTATTTGCCACGAAGAAAAAAGGATAAGATCAACACCAAAAGCTTGAATTGAAACCACCGGAGAAGAAAAAGAATGAAGGATGATGAACTTGAGGTTCCGTTAGAATCTTCATGAGACTCACCGGATAAGAACATTGACGGAAAAGAATGGAGAGGCTTCATAACCAATAAGGTGGATGCTTGATTAAGAATTCTGAGTCCTAAAAAAAAAAAAGGGGGGGGGGGGGGGGAAAAAACAAAGTCAACTTGGAATGGATGAAGACAACACCGTTGAGAAGAACTGATACTTGATCTTGCGGATGTTGAAATGATCGGATCCACTTGAAGAGAGACACGCCGGTTGAAAAGGATTGACATGACAGACTCGATGATCGAGAAGGATTAGTATTCACATCGGAGTATGAGAACACCGCTTAGGAACAGGTATGGAATCAACATTTGACTTCGAAGCAACTCGAAAACCACAACTCAAAACAAAACAAAGAATTGGCTTGCAGAATAAGCCGGAACAAACATATGATAGAGATTTCATCCGAAGTTTTTGTGGTGGGGCCAACACGGGCTCGATCGTACAACACCATCATGTACAAGGCAGTGCACATGACATATGAAGCGTCCCTGAGTCGGCATAGCCAAGGACTCTTTAAGACACAGCGAGACCACTGTAAAACCAACCGTGAATAGGCGGACCACTAGACGCCGAACCCCAATTTCATATCATACATCTGTCGGAAAGATATCCTAAGAGCTACTTGAATTCCCACTTATGAAACTCCCGAAACTTTCCGGTTATGCAATCAGGTGTTGGGGATACAGGGGAAGCATAAATATCTCACCCAAAACTAGCAAATCATACTTCCAGCTGTATCCATCCTTCAACACATAACCAAGAAACCTTCGAAAATCATTTACGTCAACCTTCGAAAAGCATCCGTTATACGAGTTATGGCAATACTCCCGAACTCCCGCCCCAGTACTGGGTGGCGTCGAGGTTATCTCACCAACAACTGCATAAAAGAGATTTTCGATGTCGGCGAAACTAATCTCAGGTATTCCAGAACTGCAACGATAAAATTGTGACGACAACACCTCAGAGCTCAACTCCCCGGGACACTGCCAGAACCCCTAAATGTCAGGAGGCACCAAGAACAACGTTCTCGTCAAAAAGCCATCGGAACGATTCCAAGATACCCGTGTGATCCTAAATTTTTTTAGTGAAATTTTAGAAGAGAAGAGTCAAAACTCTACGTCAGGATGCCTCACTAGAGCGACGAAGGGACTGAGGAGTAAAAAGAAGTCCTAACTCTTCGATATATATAATTCCTAAATGACTCAAAACATTTCTAGACTCAATAACACCAACGATTCGATTAAGCAGGGGGCTCCTAAGGTCGGGGAAGGCTCTGATTACCAACTTGTAATGCCCTCGACGCGGCTATAGCTCCCACGCGTCGAAGCACGACTTAGAGGCATAACCGCATTGAAAGCAATGTCGCAAGTGAGGTAATCTTCACACAACCCATGTAATACATAAGGGAAAGAGATACATAGTTGGCTTACAATCGCCACTTCACACAGTTACATGAATAAAGCATTACATCATCCAGATACAATCAAGGTCCGACTACGGAACCAAAATAAAAGAAGACTACCCCAAAAGCTACACAGATCCCCGATTGTCCCGACTGGGCTCCACTACTGATCAACTAGAACGAAACTACAGAAAGGACAAGATCTTCAACGAGCTCCTCCTTGAGCTCGGTTGCGTTATCTGCACGGTATCCTCGGCAGCTGCAAGCTGGTTTTGGAAGTATCTGTGAGTCACGGGGACTCAGCAATCTCACACCCTCGCGATCAAGACTATTTAGGCTTATAGGAAGGGTAAAAGGTATGAGGTGGAGCTGCAGCAAGCGACTAGCATATATGGTGGCTAACTTATTCGCAAAAGAGAGCGAGAAGAGAAGGCAAAAGCACGATCGAACAACTATGATCAAGAAGTGATGCTAGAACAACCTACGTCAAGCATAACTCCAACACCGTGTTCACTTCCCGGACTCCGCCAAGAAGAGACCATCACGGTAACACACGCAGTTGATGTATTTTAATTAAGATCAACTTCAGTTTTTCTACAACCAGACATTAACAAATTCCCATCTGCCCATAACCGTGGTCACGGCTTTCGAAAGTTCAAATCCCTGCAGGGGTGTCCCAACTTAGCCCATCACAAGCTCTCACGGTCAATGAAGGATATTCCTTCTAGCGGGAAGACCCGATCAGGCTCGGAATCGCGGTTATAAGACATGCTCGACAATGGTAAAACAAGTCCAGCAAGACCACCCGATGCACCGACATCCCGATAGGAGCTGCACATATCTCGTTCTCAGGGCAACACCAGATAAGAAATCCATACAACTAAAACCAGCCCTCAAGTTTCCCCGAGGTGGCGCTGCAAGGGGCTCTAGTTTGGACCAACACTTAGACAAGCACTGGGCCGGGGGGGTTAAAATAAAGATGACCCTCGGGATGCGCGACTCCCAAGGGAAAAAGGCTAGGTGGCGAATGGTAAAACCAAGGTTGGGCCTTGCTGGAGGAGTTTTATTCAAGGCGAACTGTCAAGGGGTTCCCATTATAACCCAACTGCGTGAGGAACGCAAAATCCGGGAACATAACACCGATATGACGGAAACTAGGGCGGCAAGAGTGGAAAAAAACACCAGGCATAAGGCCGAGCCTTCCACCCTTTACCAAGTATATAGATGCATTAATTAAATAAGAGATAATGTGATATCCCAACAAAATATCCATGTTCCAACATGGAACAAGCTCCAATCTTCACCTGCAACTAACAACGCTATAAGAGGGGCTGAGCAAAGCGGTAACATAGCCAAACAATGGTTTGCTAGGACAAGGTGGGTTAGAGGCTTGGTTCAACAATATGGGAGGCATGATAAGCAAGTGGTAGGTATCATAGCATAGGCATAGCAAAAGAGCGAGCAACTAGCAAGCAAAAATAGAAGTGATTTCGAGGGTATGGTCATCTTGACTGAGATCCCGCAAGGAAGAAGAACGAGTCCATGAAGAAGACAAATGGACGTAGACGAATGGGTCCTCACAAATGCGATGTTATCGGAACCAACCCGAAGAAGCAAACACCGGAAAGAAGCACACAACATAGTAAACGACCAACACATGAACATGGTATGATATGCGGGATGCGGTATGCGATGCATATGCATGATTAGCAAGGGAATGAATGAACCTGGCCTCAACTTTGGAATCCAAGAGCACTGGAAAGGTGAGGTGATTTCGGTTGAAATCGATATAAAGATCACCGGAATCGCATGCACAGTTTGGAAATGGCAAGCAAAACAAATATGGCGCCGGTCTACGATAATCAGCAAGTAGTCATCTAAATGCAACAAGATAAATGTGCTACAACACTCAAACATGACAACAAAATACATGGCATGGATCCACTCATGATGCTTGACAAAAGATGAACACTGAGCTACGGCTAATTCATCCATTAACAGGTTCAAACAAGCATGGCAAAAATGCAAATGATAACAGGTTTCAGACTTAGTGAAATTAACACAAGTCTGGAATTTATCATCAGGAAGCACACTTTAGAGCATGAAAACTACATGCTACAGGAACTTAACATGGCAAAGCAAGGCATGGGATGAAGCTACTCAAAGCACTTAACAAAATTCCCTTAGTGACCTTGAGCCAAAAGGGATCAGAAAATACAATTGCAAGCATGTGAACATGGCAAAAGCATAAACAGATTCAGACTTTGTGAAAAACTGGAGCATGCAAAACAGTTAACGAGTAGGCATGTTGACGAGCTCGATGCATTCACTACAGAGCATGGCATGACAAACTAAGCATACACCCCTCAAGAAACATGGCATAGAAGCTATACATGGGCAAGAACAACAACATAGCATGCACGGATCAATAGCAACATCCTCGGCAAAATCGCTAACAAGTCAACAATCTGCCAGGATTCACAATATAGCAAAAGTAGAGCTCGATTGACTCAAGCTAGGGTGCTCCATAAATGCAAAAACAAATACATGGGTGGATAGAGCACCACAATGTTAACAAAACCTCCTTACTAATCATCCTCAAAAGAGGCACGGATCACTAGGAAACAACATGAACATATGGCATAACGACAAAATCAGGACAAGGACTTAGTCAAATTCTAAGTCCCTGAAATCAGCATTAACGATTACGCTACTTTGCAAGCTTGTGCTAGTCACCACAAATATCACAAAAATACATGTCAAGCACCTCTGTAAATATGGCATGGCATATAACAAAACACATGTAGAGCTCAGGGTCATAGCATGCACACATTAATCATGGCAAAAATGACAAAATGCCATTTGCTGGAACAGATCTGACAAATTCATCACATAGCCCTCTTCCAACGGCATTTCGGGCATCAAGATGACCTCAAATGAAAATGATGAATGAGATGAAATGATGTACTCGTCGAGACGAGCATTTTGATATGCTATACACGCAAAACGGTGCTACGGATACAAAGTTACGACATGATGAATAGAGGCATATGAATCTGGAAACTTCAGGGGTGGCGAGGTGGGATTGGAGGAGGGTGCGACGGCGCTGACGTGGCTCGATGCGATTCGCCGCAGTGAGGTGGCGGCTGGACGCGTCCGGCGGGTTCGGACATGTCCGGCGGCGAGGAGGAGCTGGGCTAGGGTTTCGTCTGCGCGAAAAATCCGGGAGGCATACATATTTATAGGTAGAGGGAGCTAGGAGAGTCCAAATGAGGTGCGGTTTGCGGCCACGTGATCGTGATCGAACGCTCTAGATGATGGAACAGGTTTAGGTGGGCTTTGGGACACTTTGGAGGGGTGTTGGGCTGCAACACACACGAGGCCTTTTCGGTCCCTCGGTTAACCGTTGGAGTATCAAACGAAGTCCAAATGGCATGAAACTTGACAGGCGGTCTACCGGTAGTAAACCAAGGCTGCATGACAAGTCTCGGTCCAATCCGAAAACGTTTAACACCCGCACACGAAAAGAGGTAGAAAGGGACACCGGATGACATAGGAGCGCCGGATTGCAAAACAGACAACTGGAAACAAATGCTCGGATGCATGAGACGAACATGTATGCAAATGAAATGCACATGATGACATGATATGCAATGCATGACACGCAAGCAATGACAAGGCAAAAACAGCGAATAACTGGAGGACACCTGGCACATCGGTCTCGGGGCATTACAACGGGCTACTGTTCAACCACCCCTCCACGGGCTACTGTTCATCCTGCCCTCGATGGGGTGGTCCTGTTCATCCAGCCCTCCACGGGGTCTTGTTCATCGAGCCCCAACCGGCTCGATCGATCGGGGTCCTGTTCAACCAGAGGCAACACCACGGGGTCCTGTTCATCCACCCCCACCGGGAACAATTCATCCACCCCCCCCACAACGCTCACTGTTCATCCAGAGGCAGCATCGATCGGCTTCAGTTAGCAGCAGTAGCGAAGCAATCGCTTGATCGGGTTCAGTTAACAGCCATCGATCGATCGCTCGGGTTCAGTAAGCATAGCCTGCAGTGCAATCACTCGGGTTCAGTTAGAGCCCAACGCCTCGCTCGGGTTCAGTTAGAGCCAACGCCTCGCACACACGCGCGTACGTGTATGAGAGAAGCGCGCATCGCTCGGCCCCCGACCTCCCACCATAACTGGGAACTCCCCGAATTTTCCTCCCCCTCGCTTCTACCATGGTTTTTTCCGTCATGGACGGCCCAAAGAATGTCATGCAGCTGCGTGTCCGGCCTGCCCAGGACGAAAAGCCCATTTGCTGTCATGATTTTTTGTCATAGAAGTAGGAGCCCACCACATCTATCATGATACTGGGTTTTGTCACAATTATCGTCATAGAAGTGTCATATGTATGACAAAAAAATTCGTTCGGCCCAAAATGTCACAGATGTGTCTTTTTTTGTAGTGATTGGTTATCTTTGCAAGTCTCTTCGAATTATCAGTTTGGTTTGGCCTACTAGATTGATCTTTATTGCAATGGGAGAAGTGCTTAGCTTTGGGTTCAATCTTGCGGTGTCCTTTCCCAGTGACAGTAGGGGCAACAAGGCACATATTGTATTGTTGCCATCGAGGATAACAAGATGGGTTTTATTTCATATTGCATGAGTTTATCCCTCTACATCATGTCATCTTGCTTAAAGCGTTACTCTGTTCTCTTGAACTTAATACTCTAGATGCATGCTGGATAGCGGTCGATGTGTGGAGTAATAGTAGTAGATGTAGGCAGCAGTCGGTCTACTTGTCTCCGACGTGATGCCTATATACATGATCATACCTAGATATTCTCATAACTATGCTCAATTATGTCAATTGCACAACAGTAATTTGTTTACCCGCCGTGAATACTTATGCTCTCGAGAGAAGCCACTAGTGAAACCTATGGCCCCCGGGTCTATCTTCCATCATATTAATCTTCCAATACTTAGTTATTTCCTTTTCCTTTTATTTTACTTTGCATCTTTATCATAAAAATACCAAAAATATTATCTCATCATATCTATCAGATCTCACTCTCGTAAGTGACCGTGTAGGGATTGACAACCCTTATCGCGTTGGTTTCGAGGATTTATTTGTTTGTGTAGGTACGAGGGACTCGTGCGTGGCCTCCTACTGGATTGATACCTTGGTTCTCAAAAACTGAGGGAAATACTTATGCTACTCTGCTGCATCACCCTTTCCTCTTCAAGGGAAAACCAACGCAAGTGCTCAAGAGGTAGCATAAAGCGACAACCATATGGCTCCTGCTAGTTGCCGATAACTGTGTGCTCATAAATGAGGTTGAGGCAGCTGCCTCCGTCCATGAGGACGCGCACCAGATGGTAACCATTGACAATTGGGTCCAGGACGAGCGCTGCGGATCCACAGTGTCTAATGCTGGTCAGTTGGTCATGCTTATCAAATGTGATCGGGCAAGCCGACCATGGGTCGAACTTCAGGGCGACCGGCTCCAACGCATAGACATTCCGAAGTACTCGCCTCCTCTCCTTTTTAGGGATGTGGGTGACATAGATCATGTTGACCTATGTTACCTCGTTAGGAAACTTCTTTTGGCCCCCATTATTGGGCCGTCGAGGTTCTTCCTCGTCTTCACTGCGGTTTTAGGTTTTACTTGGACCCTCTGTCGCGACCTTGATGGCTTGTTTAAAGACCCAACAATTCATGTTAGTGCGGGTTGTTGGTTTGTCCTGAATGCCGGGGATTCCACATGGGTGGTCCTGGAGTCTATCAAGCTGGCTAGGTCTGGCTTCGCTCCCTTTAAAGGCTTCTTTTTATGTCCGGATTTAGGTCCGGTAAACTCTGCATTGACCGCAACGTCTTCGGTGTCACTTCTGCCATTCTTATACATGCACTTGGGTTTTCCATTGGCATCGCGTGTTTCTAAGGTGCCCGAGAACTGCGGGCGAGCCAACTATCCTCTCCTGAACAAAAGCGAGTCATCAGCGAGGTGAGGGCAGCCATAGTCCATGGCTTATCTTGGCTGAGTTGATGAGACAACCATTCATCTCGGATATTATTCTTGAATGCGGTGACGGCCTCGGCTTCAGAGCAGTCTATAATTTGGTTATTCTTGGTGAGGCACCTGTTCCAGAATTTCCGTGCTGATTCGCGTGGCTACTGGGTGACACGGCTGAGATCATCAGCGTCCGGAGGTTAGACGTAGGTGCCCTGCAAGTTTGCTCGAAACGCATTGTCTAAGGCTTCCCAGCTACCAATAGAGTGAGGAGGCAGGATGTTAAGCGAATGCCTCGCCGTCCCCTTTAGCTTGAGCGGTAGATATTTAATGGCGTGTAGATCATCTCCATTGGCCATGTGTAGGTGGAGGAGGAAGTTCTCGATCCATGCTACTGGATCAGTGGTGCCATCGTATGAGTCGATATTGGTGGGCTTGAATCCTTTAGGGAATTGATGTTCCATCACCCTGTCTATAAAGCAGATCGGGTGGGCGGGACCTCGGAAATGAGGAGCATCTCATAGGAGGTCGAGGGAGAGTCGTGAGTAGGCTTGATCTCGGGCACGGTTGTTCATGTCCATCCAGGAATCGTAGCCATCAGGCCCCGGTGGGGCGCGTCCTCTTGATCCGTAGATGGACTGAGGAGGCGCCCTGTTTTCCTTAATGCGACTTCGAACATCATGACGATCTAGGTAATGCACGGGGTCCTTGCCATAACAGCGTGGAGGTGCCTGGTCATTTGAGTTTTCCCGCATTGGCCTGTCCCACCCTCTAGGGAGCCAGTCCTAGTCGTAGGCGAGCTCCTCATCGAACTCCAGCAAGAGACGCCTATGTGGGTATGATTTTGGTGCACTTCAGCGCCGGTCTTCCATGTCTTGCTCGACGGAGATCACTTTGACCCACTTTTCATTCAGTGCGTCAGTATTGGCCTACACTTGCCACTGCTTGCGTTTCATGCTCCGAGCCATCGCAATGAGGCATCGCCGGAAGCGCTCTTGTTCAAAATGGGGACAACAAAGTCCTCGGTACCGAGGCTTTCGTCCTCCTCATATTCCGGCATGTAATTGTCATTGGCCCCTTCAAAGAGGTCATCGGGATTTAAATCCCCGAGTGTTGGGGAACGTAGTATTTGAAATTTTTTGCCTACGCACACGCAAGATCCATCTAGGTGATGCATAGCAACGAGAGGGGATAGTGTGTCCACGTACCCTTGTAGACCGCAAGATCCATCTAGTTGATGTAGTCGAACGCCTTCACGATCCAACCGATCCAAGTACCGAACGCACGGCACCTCCGCGATTTGCACACGTTCAGCTCAGTAAAATCCCTCATACTCTTGATCCAGTTGAGGTCGAGGGAGAGTTTCATCAGCACGACAGCGTGATGATGGTGATGATGAAGTTACCAGCGCAGGGCTTCGCCTAAGCACTACAACGATATGACCGAGGTGGAAATCTGTGGAGGGCGCACTGCACACGGCTAAGACAACTGTCAACTTGTGTTTCTAGGGTGCCCCCTGCCCCCATATATAAATGAGCAAGGGGGAGGCCGGTCGGCCCTATAGGGGCGCGCCCCAAGTAGGATTCCTACTAGGAATAGGAATCCTATTCCTAGTAGGTTTCCAACAAGGAAGAGAGGGGGAAAGAAGGAGAGGGGGAGAGCGAGAAGGAAAGGGGGCGCCGCCCCCCTTCCCTAGTCCAATTCGGACCCAAGGGGGAGGGGTGTGCGGCCTGCCCTAGCCGCCCCTCTCTCTCCACTAAGGCCCATGAGGCCCATTAGTTCCCCCGGGGGGTTCCGGTAACCTTCCGGCACTCCTATTTTATCCGAAACTTCTCCGGAACATTTCCGGTGTCTGAATATAGTCGTCCAATATATCAATCTTTATGTCTCGTCCATTTCGAGACTCCCCGTCATGTCCGTGATCACATCCGGGACTCCGAACTACCTTCGGTACATCAAAAGACATAAACTCATAATACCAATCGCCATCAAACGTTAAGCATGCGGACCCTACGGGTTCGAGAACTATGCATACATGACCAAGACACTTCTATGGTCAATAACCAATAGCGGAACCAGGATGCTCATATTGGATCCTACATATTCTACGAAGATCTTTATCGGTCAAACCGCATAACAACATACGTTGTTACCTTTGTCATCGGTATGTTACTTGCCCGAGATTCGATCGTCGGTATCTCAATACCTAGTTCAATCTCGTTACAGGAAAGTCTCTTTACTCGTTCTTTAATGCAACATCCCACAACTAACTCATTAGTTACATTGCTTGCAAGGCTTATAGTGATGTGCATTACCGAGAGGGCCCAGAGATACCTCTCCAACAATCGGAGTGACAAATCCTAATCTCGATCTATGCCAACTCAACAAACACCATCGTAGACACCTGTAGAGCACCTTTATAATCACCTAGTTACGTTGTGATGTTTGATAGCACACTAAGTGTTCCTCCGGTATTCGGGAGTTGCATAATCTCATAGTCATAGGAACATGTATAAGTTATGGAGAAAGCAATAGCAATAAACTAAACGATCATAGTGCTAAGCTAACGGATGGTTCAAGTCAATCACATCATTCTCTAATGATGTGATCTCATTCATGAAATGACAACTAATACGTCTCCAGCGTATCTATAATTTTTTATTGTTCCATGCTATTATATTATTTTTTGGATGCTAATGGGCTTTATTTTACACTTTTATATTATTTTTGGGACTAACCTATTAACCCAAGGCCTAGTGCAAATTGCTGTTTTTTTTGCCTATTTTAGTGTTCCGCAGAAAAGGAATATCAAATGGAATCCAAATGGAATGAAACCTTTGGGAACATGATTTTTGGAACAAACGTGATCCAAAGGACTTGGAGTGGACGTCAAGAAACGAACAAGGAGTCCACGAGACAGGGGGCGCGCCTACCCCCTGGGCGCGCCCTCCCCCCTCGTGGCTCAACCGACCTACTTGTTCCTCATATATATATATATTCATATACCCCAAAAACATCCAGGAGCACCACGAAACCCTATTTCCACCGCCGCAACCTTCTGTACCCAAGAGATCCCATCTTGGGGCCTTTTCCGGAGCTCCGCTGGAGGGGGCAACGATCACGGAGGGCCTCTACATCAACTCCATGGCCCCTCTGATGATGTGTAAGTAGTTTACTTCAGACCTTTGGGTCCATAGTTATTAGCTAGATGGCTTCTTCTCTCTCTTTGAATCTCAATACAAAGTTCTCCTTCATCTTCTTGGAGATCTATTCGATGTAACTCTTTTTGCGGTATGTTTGTCGAGATCCGATGAATTGTGGGTTTATGATCAAGTCTATCTATGAACAATATTTGATTCTTCTCTGAAATCTTTTATGCATGATTGGTTATCTTTGCAAGTCTCTTCGAATTATTAGTTTGGTTTGGCCTACTAGATTGATTTTTCTTGCAATGGGAGAAGTGCTTATCTTTGGGTTCAATCTTGCGGTGCTCGATCCCTGTGACAGAATGGGAAACGACACATATTGTATTGTTTCCATCGAGGATAAAAAGATGGGGTTTATATCATATTGCTTGAGTTTATCCCTCTACATCATGTCATCTTACCTAATGCTTACTCTGTTCTTATGAACTTAATACTCTAGATGCATGCTGGATAGCGGTCGATGTGTGGAGTAATAGTAGTAGATGCAGGCAGGAGTCGGTCTACTTGTCACGGACGTGATGCCTATATACATGATCATTCCTAGATATTCTCATAATTATTCACTTTTCTATCAATTGCTCGACAGTAATTTGTTCACCCACTGTAATACGTATGCTATCTTGAGAGAAGCCACTAGTGAAACCTATGGCCCCTGAGTCTATTCTCCATTATATTAATCTTCCATGAACAAGCTATTTCTATTACCTTTTATTTTGCAATCTTTACTTTTACTCTTTATCATAAAAATACCAAAAATATTATCTTAGCATCTCTATCAGATCTCACTCTCGTAAGTGACCGTGAAGGGTTGACAACCCCTTTATCGTGTTGGTTGCGAGGTTCTTATTTGTTTGTGTAGGTACGAGGGACTTACGTGTGGCCTCCTACTAGATTGATACCTTGGTTCTCAAAAAGTGAGGGAAATACTTACGCTACTTTGCTGCATCACCCTTTTCTCTTCAAGGGAAAACCAACGCAGTGCTCAAGAGGTAGCAAGAAGGATTTTTGGCGCCGTTGCCGGGGTGTCTATGCATAAGTCAAGACATACCAAGTACCCATGACAAACTCTTATCCCTCGCATTACATTATTTGCCATTTGCCTCTCATTTTCCTCTCCCCCACTTCACCCTTGCCATTTTATTCGCCTTCTTTTTCCTTCCTGCCTTCTGTGTGCTCGTTCTTTTTTCAATTTTTTTGCCATCATGTCTGAAACTGGGGAGGTTATCGTTGATAAGGACAATAATATGGAAAACTTTGATGTTATTGATGATCCTCTTGAAAATCCTACTATTTTACACACTAAAAAGTTTCGGATTGGTAGCGTTAATATTATTGGGAAGGGAGTTATTCAAGATTTCTTTACTTGTGTCGGTGCTTTACCCACTATGAGTGGGTCTATTCTTCATAAAACTAGTAGTCCCGCGGATGCTATATCTTTGCTCATAGTTGAACTTGAGAGACAATTTTTACATATGCATCCTTCCATACAAAGGATTTTCCTAGAATTTTCCAATACTGAGCATTCTTATGTTAAGCGAGCACCGACCATCTTTTTAGCTCATGAGTTAGAGTTATAATAAAAGAAGCCAATGAAATTTTTGCGCACTATAGGGTGGATGCCGGCCATCCTCCCATAGATCATGATGCGTTTAATGAAAACCTTAGAAAAAGGTTCCTACCGATGCTCTTGTTAACAGGATCTCTGAACTTAAATGATAATTTTTCTATCCAGAACAATGGGTTAGGTTTTTCCCTTGAACAAAGGCTCATGACTTTTTGCCAAAAGAATGCTTATAATGATGAATTGGTCGTGCAATATGAGGGGCCAAAGGAGGAACCAATACCTCCCGAGCTTGATCTTGGGGACTTTTGTCCCATTAAATTTAGCCCTTTTGATTATTTTTTCTTGCCACAAAGAAAGCTTGCTGCTGAACGTAGGGAGTATGAGATGAGTTTTCGCAATTTACCTTCTCATTATCATGGCAATACCTAGATCTATCCTTGCTTTTATGCCTAGCTAGGGGCGTTAAACGATACGCTTGTTGGGAGGCAACACAATTTTATTTTTGTTCTTTGCTTTTTGGTCATGTTTAGTAATAAATAATTCATCTAGCCTATGTTTAGATGTGGTTTTATGATTTTAATTAGTGTTTGTGCCAAGTAGAACCTTTGGGAAGACTTGGGGAAAGTCTTTGTGATCTTGCTGTAAAAAACAGAAACTTTAGCGCTCACGAGATTTGCTGACATTTTTTACTGGAGAGTGCTATTTAGTTAATTCTTGTTGCAGATAATTAATAGATAAATTCCTCACGTCCAGAAATTTATTTTAGAATTTTTGAGGTTACAGAAGTATTCGATACCTACATATTACTACAGACTGTTCTGTTTTTGACAGATTCTGTTTTTCGTGTGTTGTTTGCTTATTTTGATGAATCTATGGCTAGTAATAGATTTTATGAACCATAGATAAGTTGGAATACAGTAGGTTTAACACCAATATAAATAAATAATGAGTTCATTACATTACCTTGAAGTGGTGGTTTGTTTTCTTTTACTAACGGAGCTCACGAGATTTTCTTTTAAGTTTTGTGTTGTGAAGTTTTCAAGTTTGGGGTAAAGATTTGATGGATTATGGAACAAGGAGAGGCAAGATCCTAAGATTGGGTATTCACAAGGAACCACAAGGTAAAATCCAAGGACAACCAAAAGCCTAAGGTTGGAGATGCACCGGAAGGCATCCCCTCTTTCGTCTTCGTCCATCGGTAACTTTACTTGGAGCTATATTTTTATTCACCACATGATATGTGTTTTGCTTGGAGCGTCTTGTATGATTTAAGTATTTGCTTTTTAGTTTACCACAATCATCCTTTCTGTACACACCTTTTGGGAGAGACACACATGAATCAGAATTTATCAGAATACTCTATGTGCTTCACTTATACCTTTTGAGCTAGATAATTTTTCTCTAGTGCTTCACTTATATCTTTTAGAGCACGGTGGTGGTTTTATTTTATAGAAATTATTGATCTCTCATGTGTCACTTATATTATTTTGAGAGTCCCTTAGAACAGCATGGTAATTTGCTTTGGTTATGAATTTAGTCCTAATATGATAGGCATCCAAGATCGGTATAATAAAAACTGTCATAAAAAGTGCATTGAGTACTAGGAGAAGCTTGATACTTGATAATTGTTTTGAGATATAAAGGTGGTAATATTAGAGTGTGCTAGTTGAGTAGTTGTGAATTTGAGAAATACTTGCGTTGAAGTTTGCAAGTCCCGTAGCATGCACGTATGGTGACCGTTGTGTAACAAATCTGAAGCATGAGGTGTTATTTGATTGTCTTCCTTATGGGTGATGGTCGGGGACGAGCGATGGTCTTTTCCTATCAATCTATCACCCTAGGAGCATGCGCGTAATGCTTGGTTTTTGATGACTTGTAGATTTTTGCAATAAGTATGTGAGTTCTTCATGACTAATGTTGAGTCCACGGATTATACACACTCTCACCCTTCCATCATTGCTAGCCTCTTTGGTGTCGTGCATTGCCCTTTCTCACCTTGAGAGTTGGTGCAAACTTCACCGGTGCATCCAAACCCCGTGATATGATACACTCTGTCACACATAAACCTCCTCATATCTTCCTCAAAATAGCCGCCATACCTACCTATTATGGCATTTCCATAGCCATTCCGAGATATATTGCCATGCAACTTTCCACCGTTCCATTTATCATGACACACATCATCATTTTCATATTGCCTTGCATGATCATGTAGTTGACATCATATTTGTGGCAAAGCCACCGTTCATAATTTTTCATATATGTCACTATTGATTCATTGCCCTTGCCGGTACACCATCGGAGGCATTCATATAGAGTCATACTTTGTTCTAGTATCGAGTTGTAATCATTGAGTTGTAAATAAATAGAATTGTGATGATCATCATTAATAGAGCATTGTCCCAAATAAAAAAAGAGAAATGCCAAAAAAAGGAAGGCCCAAAAATATATAAAAATGTAAGAAAATAGAAGTAATGCAAGCTAGACACCATATGAAAGATGCAACCAATATTACTCTGCCAAGTTAAAAGTGTCTTGTCATAAGTGGCAATTCGAAAAATTAGAAGCAGTACAATGTAGAAATCAATGCAAGATGCAACCACTATCAAACTGCCATGTTAAAAGCGTCCAATCATGAGTGACTGATGCAGGATACACAACAACAGTACTTTGATGTAAGAACATGGTATGATAGATAGATGCAGTGTATTCTAGACACAGAAAGCCATGTCATATGCACATGTATAACGTATAAACTCAGCAGGTGCAATTTAATCAAAATAGAAGAAATACAGGCTAGACAACATATGCAACATGAAACCAATTATCACACTGTCAACTTAGAGCAAGCACCTGCGATGGTGGAGTATGGGAGATGAACTCATCATGTAGACTTGGGACTTCAACTTCATTAGAAGTAGCAGTGGCAAATCTAGAGAGTCTCTATTTGCGTCGGTGTGGAGGACCACCAACATCCCCTAACTTACTCTTTTCCTTCCTATTTTCTGATATTGCCTTATGAAGTCAAAACCACAAGAAGATGAATAAAATTAGCTCTGCGTAACTGGTTGATGCATGATACAGACGAACACTACTTTGATGTAAGGCAAGCGTAGGATAGGAGGATGGAATATATACAAAAAAAGACAGCGTTTCATATTAACACATACGATAGGAGGATGGAATATCTATGAAAAAATAGTAAGCAGAAGGCATTTCAACAAAATTAGAAGAAATGAAAGCTAGGCACCATATGAACATGCAACCAATATCACTCTATCAGGTAAAAAGTGTCTCGTCGTAAGAGCCATTTCAAGAAATTAGAAGCAGTACAAGCTAGAAGACAATGCAATATGCAACCTACATCACAGTCCCAAGTTAAATGTGTCTTATGGGTAAGTGATCGTTGCAGGTATAAGTTGTAAGCTACACAGATGCAATTCAACATAATCAGAAGCAATACAAACTAGACATCATACGGAAAACGCAACCACGTATAACAGTTCCAAGTAAGAGCAAGCACCTGTGATGGTGGAGTAGGGGAGATGTGCTCATCATGTACACGTATGTTGTAAAAACAGGAACACATGTCATATTCACATGCATTATGTGTAAAGTAAGCAGATGCAATTCAAGTCAGAAGCAATACAAGATAGACATCATATGCAACATGCAACCACATATAATAGTGTCAAGTTAGAGCAAGCACCTGTGATGGTGGAGTAGGGGAGATGTGCTCATCATCTACATAACTACATTGACTGTCCAGCCTTGTGTTGTCTTGCGAATCTTGTTTGGAGGATGGCGGAGTAGAATCTGTAGAGACCCCCTGTTTGAGTTGCTCTGAAGGACCACCATCATCCACTGCCGGACTCATTTCCTTCAGCTGTAATGATTTTGCATTGTGAAGTCAAACCGATAAGAAAAAGGAATAAAATTCGCTCTTTAGAACTCATTCATGCATGATACTGACGAACACTACTCGGATGAAAGGCAAACACATGATGCGAGGATGGAATATGTATGAAAAATAGGATGGTGTGACATATTCACACCTATGATGTGGTAACTAAGCAGAAGGCATTTCAACAAATTAGAAGCACTGCAAGCTAGACACCATATGAAAGATACAACCAATATCACTCTGCCATGTTCAAACTGTATGGCGTTTCAACAAATTAGAAGCAGTACATGCTGGAAATCATATGCAAGACACAACCAATATCACAGTGGCGACTTAAAGGTGCCTTATCATAAGTGACTAATGCGGGATATGCAAGAATAGTAGTCTGATGTAGAAACAGGAACACATGCCATATTCACAGGCATTATGTGTAAAGTAAGCAGATGCAATTCAAGAAAGTTAGAAGCAATACAAGCTAGACATCATACGCAACATGCAACCACATTTAATAGTGCCAAGTTAGAGCAAGCACCTGTGATGGTGGAGTAGGGGAGATGTGCTCATCATCTACACAGCTACGTTGACTGTCTAGCCTTGCTTGTCTTGCGAATCTTGTCGGGAGGATGGAGGAGTAGAACTTGTAGAGAACCTCCATTTCAGTTGCCCGGAAGGACCACCATCATCCAATGCCTTGCCAATTTCCTTCAGCTTTACTGATTTTGCATTGTGAGGTCATACCGACAAGAAAAAGGAATATCATTCGCTCTTCAGAACTCATTCATGCATGATACTGACGAACACTACTCTGATGAAAGGCAAAGTCATGATACGAGGATGGAATATGTACGAAAAAATGGACGGCTTGACATATTCACACCTATGATGTGGTAACTAAGCACAAGGCACTTCAACAAATTAGAAACACTACAAGAATCCATATGGAAGGTGCAACCAATATCACTCTGCCAAGTTAAAACTGTCTCGTCATAGGTGGCGTACATCAAACTAGAAGCAATACATGCTAGAAATCATATTCAAGACACAAACCAATATCACACTGCCAACTTAAAGGTGTCCCATCATAAGTGACTGATGCAGGATACACAAGAAGAGTAGTTTCATGTAAGAACATGGTGTGATATACAGATATAGTATGTACCAAAAATAGGAAAGCGTGTCATATTCACATGTATCATGTGTAAGCTAAGCAGATGCAATTTACACTAATTAGGAGCAATACGAGCTAGACACCATAGCAACATGCAACCAGATATCACACTACCAAGTTAGAGCAAGCACCTTGGATGGTGGAGTAGGGGAGCGGAGACTTGGACCTTGTAATGCACTATCAGTACAAGGAGAATCGGTACAGATGCTCCGTTTACGTTGCTGCAGAGGACCACCATCATCGCCTTCCTTACTCTTTTCCTTCATCTTTCTTGATTTTGCCTTGTCAAGTCAAACCCACAAGAAAAAAGAATAAAATTTGCTCTTCAGAACTCATTGATGCATGATACTGACAAACACTACTTTCATGTAAGGCAGCCGCATGATAGGAGGATGGAATATATATGAAAAATAGGACGGCGTGACATATTGACATGTATGATGTATAAAGTGTAAACTAAGCACAAGGTGCTTGAACTTGTTAGAATCGATGCAAGCTAGAAACCATATGAAAGATGAAACCAATATCACTCTGCCAAATTAAAAGGGTGCCCTAACAAATGTATTTGACCAAATTAGAAGCAATACATGGCAACAGGCTAGAAATAATATGCAATATGCAACGAATAAAGGTGACTCATCGTAAGTGATTGATGCAGGATACAGAAGAGAGGTAGTTTCATGTAAGAACAAGGTTAACACATAGATGTAGTGTGTACCAAAAATAGGAAGGCATGTCATATTCACAGGTATAGTGTGTAAACTAAGCAGATGCAATTTACCCTAATTAGAAGGATTACAAGCTAGACACCGTATGCAACATGCAACCACATATCACACTGCGAAGTTAGAGCAAGCTCCTGTGATGGTGGTGTAGGGGAAGTGCGGTCTTCAGGTACAGAGCTACGTTCAATATCTTCATTTAGGATTGCTGTTTCTTGAGAATCATGTGGAGAGGATGAAATTGCATTCTTTATAAGAGTATTCCGTCTCATATTAACCCACGCGCGTGACTGTCTCATCATAAGCGATAGACGCAGGATACACAAGAACAGTAGTTTGATGTAAGAACATGGTGTGATAGGCAGATGTAGTATGTACCAAAAACAGGAAGGCGTGTCATATTCACATGTATAATGTGTAAGCTAAGGAGATGCAATTTAACAAATTAGGAGCATTGATGAGGGATACACAAGAAAAGTGCCTTATCATAAGATATAGTATGTACCAAAAACAGGAAAGCGTGTCATATTCACATGTATCATGTGTAAGCTAAGCAGATGCGGATTACACTAATTAGGAGCAATACGAGCTAGACACCATATGCAACATGCAACCAGATATCACACTGCCAAGTTAGAGCAAGCACCTTGGATGGTGGAGTAGGGGAGCGGAGACTTGGACCTTGTAATGCACTATCAGTACAAGGAGAATCGGTACAGATGCTCCGTTTACGTTACTGCAGAGGACCACCATCATCGCCTTCCTTACTCTTTTCCTTCCTCTTTCTTGATTTTGCCTTGTCAAGTAAAACCCACAAGAAAAAGGAATAAAATTTGCTCTTCAGAACTCATTGATGCATGATACTGACGAACACTACTTTCATGTAAGATGAACACTACATATCACACTGCCAAGTAAGAGCAAGCACCTGCGATGGTGGTGTGGGGGAATTGCGGTGATCAACTAGAGAGCTACGTTGACTATCTTCATTTAGCCTTGCTGTTTCTTGAGAATCATGTGGGGAGGATGACACTGCACTCTTTAAACGAGTATGGCGTCTCACAGAAACCCACCCGGGTGACTGTCTCATCATAAGTGATTGACGAGGGATACAAAAGAGCATTAGTTTGATGTGCGAACATGGTTAATAGACATATGTAGTATGTATCAAAAACAGGAAGGCATGTCATTATCAAAGGTATAATGTGTAAAGTAAGTAGATGCAATTTAACCAAATTGGAAGCAATACAAGCTAGACACCATATGCAACATGCAACCACATTTGACAGCGCGAAGTTCAAGCAAGCACCTGGGATGGTTGTGTTTGGCAATTGAGATCATCAACTGCAGAGCTAAGTTTACTGTCTCTAACTGCTGACACTGCACCCATTAGAGCACTGGAACATTTAGTGCTTATCTTCGAATTACACTGGAGCGACTTCTATCTTTTCTTTTCTGTATTCATCAACACTGCATTAGAGTCTAAAATACCCATGCATAAAAAACAATAGTGTGAGTATGGGTGAAGTGTGTGCACAATTAGTACAGTGTAAAGGTAGCAGATAGCAGGTCGGTGAGAAATAAATGACGGGAGACATATGATAGCTCTACAACATGCATGGCACACTAAATTACTACAGGATTCTATGAAAATAACAGTCGACTGAAAGCAAATAGGCCAGTCCATTTTTTCTGCACCGTCCGATGTACAAAGAACGGGAAGATCGCCTTCATCTACCTCCAGCGAGTCAGTGTTGACGATCTTCCTCGAAACGCCAGCGACCACCGGCCCAGTATTCCTCCCCTGCTTGCGCCCTCCCCTCGACCTCACCGCACCGTCATGCTTGGCACCGCGCCCCCGGCCATCCATTCCAGCCCTGCCGACCTCCAGATCGGGCGCAAGCAGCTCCTGCGCCCCACACCCCTATGATAGACACCGATGCGCCGCTTCCTCGGGGAACAGGCGGACTAGGTGCTCCGCGCGCGTAAGTGGGTGCTGCTTCTTTTAATTGCAGTTCGACTGACCCTGAATTGAAATCCAGGCGGGCTACTGACCTCTAGCAAAGGTGAAATAGTTAAAGGGAGGAAACCTTGTGCATTTAGTATCACAAAGAAGATGCAATAAGAAGCGCTCAACTAGTTTCCTTCGTGGGATGAATACGGTGTGAGCGGAGACGTAAGATTTGCACGAATAAGGGAAGAGGGGTACCTCTTTCTGCTGGCTGTGCTGTGTCCTCCTTCTATTTTTCCGACGATCTTCTTGTTGTTCGCCGGAAACCAGAAGTTGTGGAGGACGGTGCAGCCTTGGACGAACCCATGGCCAAGTTGTTGAGTGTGGTGCGGTGGCCGTCTGTCGGCGGCGGGGAAGCAGATCCGAGGCGGCGAACTTCAACGTAGCGAGAACAGCTCCGGTGCGGTGGACGGTTGCGACGGTGGAGCCGCAGCAGTGAGGCACAGGACGGCATGGTCAGAGTGGTTCTGGTACGACACACGTCGGCGCCGTGGAGGCAGCTCTGCCTCGGCTTCAGCTGCTAAGTCCTTGAGGGCGTTGCGGTTGCTGTTGTGTTGGACGACGACGTCGGGGTACCGGCTCCGGCGTGATGGAGGAGGGCGGCGGTGGATTGGCCGCTATGGGGTGGAGGACGGAGGAGGCTAGGGTTTCGCGGCTGGTGGAGAGGGCGTTTTCGCGCCCACAGAGTATGAATGGGGAAACAGAGGGAGGCAGGGAACTAAGGGGGAACAATGGTTCGGTTTGAGACGCGCTTGTTTGAAATTTGGGGAAAGTTACAAACTTTCCCCCCATCTAAAATTTCGGACATATTGCGGGTTGGGGGTAGGATAGTCATGTCAGGTGTCCCAAATGTGGGCGGGAAAGATTTTGGGCGAGCGCATGGGTAGGCGCCCACGGCGTATGAACGCTTCTCTGGCGTCTTGGTGAAGTTACAAACCTACTCCGGTTTAGAACTTTGGACATCGGGCCGATAGGCTTCACGGGCCAGAGTCAGGACAGTAATTTCCTACCACCAAAACATTAGTCTCACGCGGTTTCGGGTGACCAGAGGCCTATTTGGCACTTCGTTCAATATTTGGGAGCAGAAGCATTAGGCCTCCTTTGGTTTGTAGGATTTTTGTAGGAATTCTATAGGATAGGATTTGCAAAGGAAAAATTCCTTTAAAGCCCTTTGGTTTGTAGGAATGGATTCCCATTCCTATGTAGGATAGGAATCAATCCTTCACGTTTTGGAGGAAAAAACATTAGCCTAGACTCAATGGAAAAATTCCTATCATATGCACTAAATGACATCTCTTTCTCTATAGGAATTGACATGCATGTCATCTCACTTCCTATGATTTTCCTGTTCCTATAAAATTCCTATCCTATGAACCAAAGAAGGCCTTGATGTTTTCGGTTCTCTTGAATTGAACTTTCAGGATTTGTCAAAATTCACAAATCTTTACTCTTGAAAATCCTAAAGCTACGATTATTTTGGAATGGAGGGGGTACATTTGAATATACATTGTACACGAGTATATATTAAAAAATATGCAACTTACTCAGTTCATGCATGGTTCCAGATATAATCTCCTTGGTTGCAAAAAAAAGTTAGATATGCGTATGAATATATATATATAGCATGTTCAAACTCACAACAAAGATTGATGCCCCATTTTACATCTGATTTACAAATGCCATTATCTCGGGTTCAAATAGATGAATGCACTTCCTATGAATTCGAATCTTCGAAACCCCCTTTATGTTGAATTCGACATGTATTCTATTTCGTAGCTAGCAATTTGGATTGTATCCATGCAAGTGACAAATGTATAAAGTGCTTCACACTAACAACATGGAGTGCACTAATTAATGTTTATATATGAATTGCAAAAGCATCCATTGCCTGTATTTCAAACCGCTCTCACTCTATGGATCGATAATATGAAATAAACACATGCACATGCTAGAATTCAATTGCAGTTGAAGAAAGAGCCTACTCCTGGTACTATATATTAGTGATAGGGGTGTGTACAAAGTACACGTGAATACCAGGCATTGTGCGTGTGTGTATATTATCGACGAACTAGCCCCCAAGCTTGTATAACATACTAAGGGCCTAGGGTTACAAATCATATATAGTCGGCTTATCACCAGTGGGGATAGAGTCCTCCGCGACTCTGGTAGATTCGTGTTGTACGCCGAGTCCTCCACATGGGTCTTCGTATAACACGTCTCGGTCCAACCTATATGTGGCACCGGATGGAACCGACCCATGAGTCTTCATGTTGACCCACCACAACTAGAAATGATGTGCCCACCACTCCACACGCGCAATCGACCACTAAGAAAATAAGCATATACAATAGTACAACGGTATCTAGCTCACGATACGTCTCCATATTTTTTTGATGACACTGACGGACTTTGCATTTGATGCGTGCTCCGTATTTTGTTGATGACACTTACGGTCATTGTATTTGAAGAGAAAGCACGATATGGTCACTGGACTTCAGAATAAGCTCATCACGGTCACCACATACATTTTGTCGTGCTAACCAACATGTGGTTGGATGGTTAGAGGACAGTGGTTTCTCGAGCCCACCAAGGTTAAAGTCCCAGTGCTCGCATTTATCTTGTGTTAATTTCAGTATTTTCCGGCGACGTACGTTCAGTGGGAGGAGACGTTCCAGTCGACTACGAGGCACCTATGGTGACTTCGTAAAATCTCAAGATCATATATGCTGGCCCACTCTCTCGAAGGTGCTCGTAGGGGTAGGGTTCGCATGTGTGCGCTTATAGCGGTGAGTGCTTGCGCGTATATATGAGCCCTTGCATCTGTACCGTGTTAAACAAATACATATCATGATTATACAGTCACTGGCTCACCCGTACAACTCCGTATTTTGTTGATGACACAATCAATTGACCAGTCAAACGTTCCACGCGGCGCAACTAGTGTTGCACCATCGGGGCGCGTAACCGTGGGGCCCACCTGTCAGCCCATATATGAAAGAAAGAAATGGTAGTTTGAGTCTGTACTGTGTTAATAAAATAGGAGTACATTTTAGGGTGATCATACGGTCACTGGTTCACCATACAGCTCCGTAATTTGTTGATAACACGATCAATTGACCAGTCAAAGGGTCCACATTCAGCAGCGCACATTACCATAGGGCCCACCCATCAGCGCGTATATGAAGGACAGAAATGGTAATAAATTAGTGGTCGGTGGGTATGCGAAGTCGTGAGACCTCTGTTTGGCAGTCACCGGCGGTTGGGGGCGTTCATTGGGCGGTGGGGTGGGGATTCCCAGAGAAAAAGCTCGGTGGGGGGGGGGGCTAGAGGGATGGCCGGTGCGGCGGCGGACCAGCGGTGGGGAGGGGTTTCGGGGAGGGCGGACCGGCCGCGGGCGGCGGGGGCTGGCGGTTCGGCCGGTGGTGGCTGGTGGCTCAGGGGGGTGGAGTTTGATGATAAACTGGAGGCCCTTGATTTCGTATCCAACGGCTGGAAAATCTAATGACCAGAGATGAAAAAGTCAGTCGACTGACGTCTAGCCTCACCCCGCATGTACACATGCACGCACGCAAGACACGCACGCAAGACACGCACGCATGTAGGCGTGCAACACTGACACGTACACACGCATGCATGCTGGCGTGCAACACTGACATGTACACATGCACTCGCGAACACGCGCACGTACGCACCCATGGATGCAACACTGAAACGTACCCTTGCATGCACGCAACACTCGCACGCCTGCGTGCACATAGCACACGACGCAAGACACACATTCAGCCTATACGTGCACGCACCCTTTGATAAGGACATGGATTGTTACGGGTATTAATCAATCTTATCTGTGATAAGCAGAACATTGATATTTGCAGCGCCAGCGGTCTTTATGAATCGCAACGTATCGAACGGGCTATCAACATAGTAGGCTTATCTACATGAAAAAGATGATGTTACACTCAATGAACAATCATTGGTTTATGAAATGCCCGCTTTTTGACCGCCCTGGCCCACCAAAGGTTCCTCTGCTATGCGCTGCCTGCGTTGGGTCACTAACATGCATGCAATGCACCCAAAGAGCCCACATGTCAGTGGAAGAACATCGCGGTGTCATAGGTCAGAGTCGAGGGCGCCACTCGCGACACGCCTGACTGAACACGCCTCCGTGCCGCATTCAAACACCTCCATGAAACCCGCCCGTGTGGAAGCCGAGAAACCCACTCTGGACACAGGTCCGTTCATCACCGGGCCGCTCCCCTATCTCCTCCACCATTTGTCCACTCTTACAATGGCTTACGAAGAGTGGTTATTCCGCATCCAAGCCGGCTGGGTAGCCCACCGGATACGAGCTATGCAGCTCGCTGATCCACCTCCCTCCCCTCACCCGACGGAGCCAGTTGCCACCCCAAGCCGTGGAATTTTGCCATGTGTTGTTTTCATGGACTAAGAAGATGCCCGTGCATTGCACGAAACATCAAGATGAATTTTTTTACAAACTCCCGCATGCATGCAAGGGATAATTAATGTCCTCCTTTGCTAGTTCCACGAGGCAAACACCATTAATATTGCATCGATTAGTGTTAGTGGCCTTGTATATCTGCAAATTGTAATTTTGATAGTGGTCCCTTGTATATAAAAATGGAGGGAGAAAGATGAGAGATAAGGTGAGGAGGAGTGGGGCGTGGTGGTGACTGGTGGTCGGACTGGGCGGAGGCATGGGGATGGACGGCGCATTATGTCTAGGTTTGTATCTCTCTCACACACACCCACGTAGGTGGGGGACGTGCACGAAGAGAAGAGGTGCACGCACGGCGCACGTACTCCCGTCTCTTTCCCAACCACACCCGCGCGGGTACACAGTGGAGATCATTTCTGTACGAAAAAGGCAGCCCATGTGGTAATTTGGCACGTGTACTGGTTGTCCACTTGGTGGAGGGAGGATCATCTACCACGGGTGAACAAACAAATTGCGACTTGACGTGTTATGTTAAATTAAAAAAATAGGCAAACCATGTGGGGCCTACCTTAGAGGCAAGGCTCTATACACTGGAGTACTTTTGATGTGTCCCGTCAACTCGCAGAACGAGGAGAAGCTTGCTTAGTACACCGTCTCCCCCGCCCACGGGCGCGGTGGCTCACAGGATGAGGTGAAGCTTGCTTACTAGTACGCCTTACACCCGCTCCCTCGCCCACGCACGCGGTGGCTCGCAGCACGAGGAGAAAATTTTACTACTCCCTCCGTTTACTACTCGTCCCTACTATGTACTTTGTTTAGTACTCCCTCCATTTACTTATACAAGGCCACTATAAAAAAATACATTTTGCATCTATACAAGGTCACAAATAGTAATCGAGACAAAAGTTACTACTCCCTCCTTTCCAGTTTATGGCTCAATTTCAAAATCTCTCCAACCAAGGTAGACGGTGAGTGGTCGAATTAATTTTGTATTTTGCACAAGTAATTAGTACGCTCATTTTTCTCAAGAAGTTATGTTTACCGAAGCATTAATTAGAACGAATGCATGAATGACCACTAAATTTCCATGAACTTGTACATGCATTGGTTAGTTTCCTCTTGACACAGCTTGCGTGGGGTGATCTAAGGCACCTCGAAATCCAACATGTAATGGTACTACTACTAGTATAGTAGAATTGAGACTTATCAAACGGAAAAACGAATGTTTTTTAGATGAGCCCTATAAACCCTAGTGGGTACGTACTCCGTAAAAACAGATTTTTCCAAAACTAAGTCGCTCCCTTTCTTGAATTCTGTAGTATACTCCTCCGTCGACGCTCCCTTTCATGAATTATGTACTTCCTGTCGCCGACATGTGGGACATATAGCAACCGGGTTGACGTGTCAAGCAACAAATAACAGTGCAGAACAGCATGGGGACGCACCCCACTCGTACCGGCCCAGTAGTAGTAATGAGCAATGAGACGTCAAATCACAATGCCGCACTTTCCCAGACGGACGAAGCAACCATTATTTCACACTTCGGTTCACCATCATCTCAAACCACGTACTAGTATTGCTTCTGCCTCAAGAGGGGCGCGCGCATCGCCTTGGTACATCATGACACGTGGGACCGCATGACAGGCCATGCTCCCCCGTCGATTGCTCGGTAAAATCACCTCATTTTTACTATACTTCCTCCATATCGGTTTACTCGTTCTAGGTTGAGAATTTAACTGGCTATATATGTGATGAACAGTACTCTAGCCTTTTAAAAAGTGTTTACTTTTGTACAGTAGTACTATCGATGGATTGCGCCATGGAGCAAAAATTGAAATAAAAAAGGTGGTACATATAGAGAGCGCTCGTCGCCAAATTATGCATATAGTACTATTAAAAAGGCTAGTCACAATAATGGTGTCCAGCACAACCCACCCCTCAAATAAAACTAAGAGGGTGCTTGGATACGTTTTAGTCCCATGACTAAAAGTAGTGGGACTAAAACATGCTAGCCTCACCCATGCTTGGATCCAAATACTAAAAAGGCTAAAATCAAGTTAATGAGCATTTATTATCCTCCAAACCCTCCAATCCAGAACTCACCCATGTTAAAGGAGAGGAGTTAAATGAGTAGAGAGAGGACTAATCCACATTTTAGTAGGGGTACCCCTGACTAAAAAAAATTAGTCTCAAGACTAGTTTTAGCCCCTCTTTAGTCAGGGGTTCTTGGAACTTTAGCCTCTTAAAGAGACTATTTTTAGTCAGACTAAAATAAGTCCCTTGGATCCAAGCACCCTCTAAGCATCCTGGAATTCTTTGACAAAACTAAGCACCCTGAAATTCTTTGACAACTAAACTGCTGGCTATATGATGTTGGCCATATATATTGTACGTATATAATGTGAAGAAATGACTCGTAGTACTATACCAACTAAAAGATGAAATGTAAGAAATACTAGTATGTAGGTACTGAAGAGTTAAAGTAATGAGAAGAAACATAACATAGTTCTTCTGGGGGCTCAGCACAACACACCCTCAAATTAAATTAAGCACACCTGAAATTAAACTTTACAACTATTCCAGTAGACACTGCATTAGAACCACCATGAGCAATGACACTTCCACCTTACTCGGAGTCCTCGTCCACGTCCTCGACTTCGTCCTTGTCCCTCTTCCTCTTGGGCGATACTTCTTTGCTTGAACCGCACACTTGGCTGTTGCTCTTCATCCAACCCTTGTAGATATTGAAGCAAAGGTAGTCATCCATTGCAGCGTAGTGGATGTGGTCTATATCTAGTACATTCCGCTGCCATGCATGACGATGAAACGTGTAATGAGGTTTCTCCGGTTTACCGTATGAAGGATGAACCATGGCTCCTGCCAGGGTCAGCATTGAAGGCTGACGAGAGGACACCAGCTGATTCTTCTGGAGGTCGAAGGTGCTGCCTACAATGAGGCCTATCCGACGCAGGACTTCTTTGTCGTTACCAAAGTCTACAGTAACGAATTTCACAGTTTTGTCCTTGAGGAAGTTCTTAAAATCCTGGCACACAATGTCGGCATGGCATATGTGGTAGACCAAGCAAACATTATGTACGCAAACCTGGATCACGGCGGGCTTCTTCCTCTCTTCATCCTTTAGATCCTTCTCTCGTCCCAGGACTGTGGTGTACTCAACATCTAGCCCAGCGACCCACTCATCATCTGAGTTTTCAAACATGCGGCTGAAGCGAGAAAGGCATCCTTTCACCGTCGCGGAAGAATGGGTGTAGATGACGTCGAACTCATCGCCGGTGATGGTTCTAACCTTGTACTCACCGCCGATCGTGGAGATTTGGGACGCCATGGATTTGGGAGGAGGTTTAGGATTAGTGGAACTACCGTAATGTGAATGGATGGGACAACTAGGAGCGAACCGCTATAGTATTGAAGGATGTGCGGGGACGAGTAGGAGCGAACTGCCAGCGTGCGAACGGCGGGGTAGTGGCTTTCCATTCTCCCATGATACGGGCTTTTGAGAGCCCTTGGATCTGAGATCGAACGGTTGCATGGCGTGATTCTAGACCTATGGGTGAATATCCTATCCTGGAGGGTTATTCTGCAAATTTTCAGCAACTTAGCATGCGACCGTTTGATCTCAGATCCAAGGGCTGCCAGCAGCCCGTATCATGGTCGCGCCTACCACGACCGTCGCGTCGCTCGCGCGGTCACGCCCTTGGAAATTTAACACGGTGCGTTAGGCTATCTGATGTTGGCATGTCATGCATAGTCATCACTTAGTCACTCATACTACAACAAGGTTGGCTATAAGTGTATTTTTTTACTCCTCTCTATCTCTTTCTTCATACTCAAGGAAGAACGGTGCTAAGCGTGTGTATTTATTGCATTTGCCAAGGAGTGACCTCTTCCAATGAAATGGTGTTGCTAAGTTTGCTTCATTTAATTAGCTATAGACTCAAAATTGTCTTTTCACCTAGGTAGACGCGCTTAGCACCGTTTCTTCCTTGGGTCACCAAACTAGTCTCTCTCTTCTTGATTAACTTGCCACATCAGACTTTATGCCTATGTGGCAAGCTTAAGCACCTGTATGAGCAAGTAAAAGTAAGTACAATAGTGCGCTTTACATGGTATTTTTGCATATGTGGAGGAAAGAGAGGAAAGGAAAAAGTGGAGAAGTGGGCTCTCATGCAAGAGCCAGCCTCTACTACATGGTGGAGCATTGGGAGAGGCACCTGTATGGAGGTGGTCAGGAATCTGGGAGACTCACGCCGGTCGTACTGCCGCAGTTAAAATGATAATGGCAAGTCAAATCACGGAGGCCCACCTGTCCAGCAGTAACTCGCTGTCAAATCCCACAGCCCTACGTTTGCAGCAGCCTACTCCCTCGTCTTCTCGCGTCTCTGTCGAACCAACTAGGCGGAACTGCCCCGCCGCCTACCGCGCAGGAAAAGCCCCGCCCTCGAATTTTAAATACAACTACATCCGCTTAAGAATCCAATGATATACTTTTTGTGACATAGTAACTCATATTTAGTTAGTCAAATGGATGACCTAGAACTACGTGTAGGCCCTATAAACCGAGACGCCTAAAAATAAAAAAACCGAGACGGAGAGGGTAGTTCATCACGTATCTTTTTAGATCAATATAGTCGGGATTCACCAAGGAGCAAAACCAAATGGTAGGCTGCTCCTGTCGTGTTGGCGTAGAAACTCAAGCAGGTTCAGTCCGCACACGAATTGGCGACACACTTAACAGGACCCCTTTGGCCGACATGTGGCTCATCCACCGTCTTGTTCCACATGCAATGCACCAAATTACAGTTCGGATCAGCGGTTGGAATTGGATGCACCCCGGTCGTAGTGCCGCAGTGGTAGAAAATGAGCTACGAGGGGTCAAATCACAAAGCCCCACCTTTCCCGCATTAAGCTGGACAGACGAAGCAACCATCATTTCACTCCAGGGATCAAGAGCATAAAGAAAAGAGAAAACAATGATGCGTGTGGCAGCTACCTAGGGCACCCTAGGGTAGGGGTCTCCACTACAGATCCTTTTTTTGAAAGCGCCTCCACTACAAATCGGCTTCTCCCTCGTCCTCTTGAATAAAACCAATGATGAGTGTGGCGGTAGGGTTTGTAGGAGTACTACGGCATGCGGGGCCACGTCGTAGTAAATGGGTTCGAGCCGACGCCTTAAATATGTGTGGGCCGCTTGGTTTTATGGGAACGAGGCAGAATTTTGGGTTCGGGGACCAGTGGAGATATAGTACGTACAAAAAATTGTGGACGTAGGTTCGACCGAAAGGCAATGATGCATGGGCCCTGCATTTTGATATACCCGGGGCCGCGTGAAATTTGCTACTCTACTCAAAACTAGTAAGGTACACGTGTATTGAACGCATGAGATTTCGAAACCAAATTATGAATAAATACACACTATAGGATGTAAAACTTTGAGTCATATATGCATGATGTAGATGTTCGTTTAGTTCTTATAGTTCATCTCATTCAAAATCAATAAGTTTTATAAAAATGTTAAGATTCATGGGGTTGTGCATTGTACTCCCTCCGTTCCAAAATAGATGACCCAACTTTACACTAACTTTGTACAAAGTTAGTGCAAAGTTGGGTCATCTATTTTGGAACGAAGGGAGTAAATCATAAAGTAAAAAACAAATAATGGCAATTCAATTATGATACAGAAGATTCTAGAGCAAAGGAGAAGTGCTTGTGTTTTGAGGTTTGTGCATTATGCTTAAGTTCAACTATGGAGTCTTCTAAATTGTACATGTGGCAGATCTGGTGGAATGTTGATGATATCCAACGGCCAGTAGTGCTCGGATTTGCCTATCTCTGCACTGTCGGGTTAGCTTCATCCAGCGACCATCTTTCAAAGTTATTGGCACACTATATAGTTCTTGTGCCATAGTTGCATGTTTTGGAAAGAAGCTACTAGTGGGTTGTACTATCTATTTAGGAATAGAAGATGTATACATGGAAGTTGTAGGGAAAGAGATGACATGGAGCATCTCAATTCCTATGAGTAGGGATTGGAAAAGAGATGTCATTTGGTTCACATCATAGGAACTTTTCTATTGAATATAGAGATGACATGTTTCTCAATTCCTATAAGGAGGTATTAGAAAAGAGATGTAATTTGGTTCATATCATAGGAACTTTTCTATTGAATATACGCTAATGTTTATTTTCCTTTGAAATTAAGGGAGTATAGGAATCCATTCATATGAACCAAGTGGCTCTAAAGCTATAGAAATGATATCATGTTTATTTCCTTTTAAATGTGGAGTATATGAATCTATTCCTATGAACCAATTGGCTCTAAAGGAAAAAATCCTATAAAGATCATATCATATAGAGTTCCTATGATATTCCTCGACACTAAAGGATGCTTGAAATTGCTGCGGGTGATACGATGGTCTTTCTTTGTAGACTCCTCACCCAACTTTATGGTTACCTCTCGAAGATGAATGAAATGATATATACATGGTATTCTACATGTGCAATTTGGTACGCGAAAACTCAGTAAAAGTTTGCGAGGTTCGAATTTTCAATAAAGCTATATGCACTGCGTTTCGGAACGGAGGAAGCATACGGCAGTTGCTAACACTCACGTGGAAGATTTATGTGTAGGAGGAGTGGCTGTTCTGTTAAATGACATGGCAAAACTGACACTGTCAGATGCCGATCTAACGGTCCTTACAACATTCGTCGGGAAAAGGCTTGTGGCGAACGTTTGTCGGATAATGATTTACGGACACATGCATTGCATTGATACGTGCCCCCTCTCTCTCACGCACACACACCCTCACGAGTCACGACTCTCCCGAGTCCTCTCGCAGACTCGCACGTCGCACCCACCGTCTATCTGCAGGTAGACGTCACGCACATATGTGCTCTTCACACCCTACCCTCAGAACTTCTAAAAAACAAAAGACGACGCGCACATTTTATTTTAGCTCAGATGTCACACACTTGTACTATTACTCTTGCGGCGAACGTTCTTTGGGCATAGTATATTGTACTCTCATGAAGAGAAGTGGTGCACGCACGCACTAGTTCTCTCACACCCACTCGCAGGTACACGTAGGAGCACATTTTTTTGAAGCCGGTACAACAAAATCACTCCACTATATATAAAAGCAGGAGCCTTAGCGCTTGCTTTACTAGGGTTCCTCTCGTTCACTCTCTCATGCTCTCCAGATCTAAGAAACACATAGGTGGCCACACTCTCTCTCAGCTCACGGCCGGTCACAAATCCGGCCGGACAACCTCGATCGGGGCAGGGGTGTAGGTGCATCGTTCATGCTGTCGTCGGCGGTGAGGGGGGAGACCAACGGCTGCCCGCGCGTCCCGATCGGCTGCCGTGCCGTTCTCTCCGAGAGAGCGCCGGCTCGGGAGGGCCTCCGACCCCTTCTTCCTCCCTGCGGTATTGTGGCCAAGATGTGGCCTCCCGACGCCGTCTTTGCGACATGCCGACGACCCTCAGGTATATATTCCTTCGAAACCTGCCTTGCTCTACTGCCCCAGCTCCCTTCGTGTGGATCCTTTTCTACTTCCATCCGCTGTTCCAAAGCCACCTAGACTTCTACTAAGGCACGTGCTTTGCACGTATGTTCTGTATGATAGATACTCATATACCTTCTTTTTAGAGAGAGAAATGGGTACTCGTATCTTGAGTAGATATCATAGTGTGTTTGTTTGCATGATCTAAGGACTATTCTGAAATAAGAAGCAAATCACTTCCACAAATCAAACTGAGTTCCAAGTAAGAATTTGATTACAAGATAAAAGTTGTAGTTTTATTATATGTTGTTTCCTGGGTTCCACTGATGTATAGTTCCAGAGTTGTTTGACGGTTTACATGCATGTTTATGGACTATTTTGTGCAACTAAATAAGTCATTTAGGTCTGACAGACACTCATGTCCTGTATTAGCTTGAGGTATAGCTTATGTATGACTGAAATAAAATATTACACTTTTTCTGCGAATAATAAAAATATTACATTTCTCGATGAAGCAGAATAAAACTTTAGCTAGCATCAGCCATGCAATGTTATGTTATGTGAACAGTGCAAACTTTGCAGTGTAGCGTCATCTAAAAAATCCATTTTTACAGTAATCTAAAAAAATAAGTTAGTAGTAGAGTGTTTATTTCCCAGGTGACAACGGGGAACCAAAATGTGCTAGCTATTTGCCAACTTGTCGTACTTGCATGTGAGGAGGTGGCAGCAGTTTCTAGACATTTCTCAACTTTAGTAGGTGCAATCCAGATTCAACGGAGACTTCTTTATTTGTTTACTTGGAGAGCAGAGTTAGCCATGTGCACAAGGAGCGGGAGCGAATCCGGCAGCTCTTAGTCGTCAGATCATGTCATCCTTTGTTTGATGGACGGCAGTGATATGCATGAGAGGGGAAATAAATGGTGGATTTTGAGCCAATGCTTGTTTGGGCGCGAGAACCGAAGATGGAGTGGTAAATCCAATTTCAAAACTACCGCATTATAGTAGTAGTAGATTAGAAGTAAAGCTATTTCATGCAGTCGACTCAAAGCATTGGTTCAAACAGGGAAGAAAGTGGGAAAGCTGTAGCATGAATCTAGGACTTGGTTCTACGGGGGAAAGTAGTAATATCTATCACTGTTTAAATAACCGTATATCTTATTTGCGCAAACAGGGATGTCTGTCTCCATATTGTTTCAGGATGTCTGTCTCCGTATCGTTTCTATCCGCGCAATCAAAAGCACACACCTCAGTTTTAGTACAACTGCGCAAAATGAGATGGCTATCCCTCGCTGCCGTCGTCTAACTCCCGTCTTCAAGGTATCCCTACATTGGTAGTAACTAATGTAGAATGACCAACGCAATCTAAAAGAAGCTGATTCGTACGTTTTACTTCCTGATTGCAGTGCAGGGACGAGCGAAAACAACTGCATCCTAGTCTAGAATGCACTTTCTACCAGTTCATCCATGGACCAAGGACTAGCTGGCACGGCTGCACAGCGGTTTTTTGGACAGGTGCACGGACAAGAGGCATTGTGGTCTGCTTATTTCTGCAAATAGCGGTGCTTAAATTTAGTGGAATGCACAAGCATTTCAGCTGGTCAGTACACTGCATGGTTCAGTTCAGCATTCCAGCTGATACCACAATTATAATTGGTTATTCTGTAATGAGAGAACCTAACCCTGAATGGTGGCAACAAGAAAAAAACAGAGTGAACTCCAGGAAATTTAAGCCTGCCGGGAGGCCCTTTGCTCAGAGAGAAGCCTTGCTTGTTTTTTCCTGATTTGTAAACCTTATCACAACTTTGTCTTTTGCTGTGAACTAGTATATGTTTGTTATGTTCTGTGAATCATTGAGATGTATAAAATTGCTTAACTTATGATTTTCAAGTTTTTTATGAAGACGAGTTTAATGTGAGTGTTCCACATGAGCGCTGGACTAGCGTGTGAACGTTTGGAATTTATTACATTGTGGCCTCAATTAACTGCATGAACCACTGTAACAAGATACATAGTTGCTTATATGTTAGACAATAGATTGTTGATTGTTAGCTGGTCGATAGCCTAGTGTTGAAGCGAGCTGAGCCAATGTGTCATGTTTTGCACAACTGCTTACAAGTGGGGTAGCACCAACAGTGTTTACAAGTACTTATGTATAGGTCGGTGCACGGTTCTCGAACGAGTGCTCTATTTCATCAAAACACACATTGCTCGTACGATAAACTGTGACAAATTATGTCTTACCATGCCATATTCATGAAAAAAATAGTGAGGACGCATCTGTTTCGGCAACAATTACGATGGTTCTCACATGATTCACGGGCACACAAAAGCAGCAGCAGTTCCCATAGACGGATTCAAACAGAGTACTAGCCCCAGAGGGGTCGATAACAGGCAAGGTTCGGATAATTAGACACAATCCAAACTACTATTAAACACTAGCTGGGGCAACTATTTCATGCCTCGATCTAATTTGGGCTGGACATAGGACGGACCTTGCCATGAACATCATCAAGGACGTCCCGGAGCAGCTCAATCCTGTGAACCTTCATGAAGACAACCTTGTGGCCTTGCCACTGATAAACTTGTTTGTGGAAGCATGCCACGTCATCTTCCTGCGTAAACTTGACAAGAACAGTATTCCTCACAAACGAAGGAGTAGCTTTGAACTTCTTGTGCTTCAGTACACCATGGACAACATGCCTGACAACAGTGAGGCTGGAATACAACTCTTCATTGGTATAACCGCAAATGGCTTCCAGGATCCAACAGCCTAAGAACTCTGTTTTCCCAGTGCGTATATTCAGGTCGTCCGCCTCATAGCGAGTGACATGTACAACCACACAATCCTTGTCTGCATCAGGGCTCTAATTGAAACAGAAACAAATTCTGAATTACTTTTCAGTATAAGAAACACAAGTTATTTAAACCACTACGTATACCGTGGCATTGAAGCTAATAAAATTTTGCATTATTAATCACCACATACTTCCTTTTCTAAAAAAATCACCACATACTTAGATGAAAAACCACAATCGAGATCAGCAAAGAAGGAAATCACCTTGGGCAGCTCAGCGGGGGGGGGGGCACATCCTCGAAGGGGGAAAACTGCTCCTGCAGTGCCACGGGGGCTGTAACCTCAAACGGCGCATTGACCATCTCAGTATCTGGGGTCGCCTCGGTGGTTGCCTCCATCTTCTTGGAGCTCTCTGTCTTGTGGGGATCAGCCTCCCGCGTCTGCTCCAATATCGGCAGATCTTTGCCTGGTTCTCCTTGGTCCATCATGAAACTGACGAATACTAGGAGTCCACTGAAAGGAAAACACAATCGCAATGACAATGGAACAAAAAAAAGAGTGAGGATCGCTTACTGCTTTGCAAAACTTCTTTTTTTCCTCTGAACGAAAACATACCAACATCACGGATCCGCTTACCTTCCCTTCATTCGGAGAGAAGAACAGTGGCAGATGCAAGTGTTGCCTTTCTTGAAGACAGTGAGGGAGAAGGGGATTCAGCGAAGAGTGAAATGATAGTTGCTTCATTCGTCAAACTTAGACTGCAGGGAGGTGGGGTTTTGTGATACGACGGCTCGTTACTGTCGCGCTACGACCGGGGTGACTCTCGGCCTGCATACTGCCTTCTAATCTGGTGGATGGCATTTGGGCATGCGCGCTGCATGGCTCGCATGTCGGTGAACAAAAGTATAACGACATTCAGTAGAGGGAGCCATTTCAATGACCTAGGAGGAGCCAGAAGCGGTAGAGTGTCTCCACTGTACTAGTAGTAATTGTTTTTCTGGGTAGCTGTAGAGTGTCTCCACTGTACTAGTAGTAATTGTTTCTCGGGTCCCAAGACAAAACAGCCCATCCACACTAGTAAATAGTAAAATCAATTCAAAAACCTGGGTGCTCTTCTTCCTCCTCGCTCCCATCCACCTCACGTCAGCTCGCTCCACTCGTACCCCCAAATTCCTCACCTCACTCCTACAGAAAACCCCAGCTCCCCTTCTTCCTCACTCCTACAGAAAACCCTCTATGGAAAATGGAGTCGGCTGACCCCAGCACCAAGAAGATGAGGCTCCCGCCAGCGGCGACGCCTGTTGTAGATCCCGCACCCAGCAGCGCGGGGTGAAGCGGTGACCCCGCCCCACCGGATCCCAGGAACCCGTAGAATCTCGGGTGGACCGCATCAGCGATCACCCGGACGCCATCCTTGGGGAGATCATCTCGCTTCTCACCACCAAGGATTGCTGCCGCACCCAAGTCCTCTCAATTCGGTGGCACCCTCTATGGCGTGCCATTCCCCTTAATCTCGACTGTCGTCAGCTATCTCTCTTCAATGATTTTGAAATCCCCAGAGCCATCATCTCCTCCCACCAGGGCTCCGTTCAAAGCCTCTGCATCCCATCATACTACCTGAGCAAGCATACCATGCCCTGCACGGTGGACACTTGGCTAGAATCCCCTGAATTCACAGAACGACAATTGCTTGAGTTCTACTATTCCCCTCGAAATCACATACCACATACCGAACGCCATGAACTTGTGCCCTCAGCACCGATGTCCATCTCGGGGTTTTCATCCTCTCTCCACACCGCCACCTTTGCACAGTGCTACCTACCAGACAATCTGGTACTAAACCTTCAACTCCCATTTCTCAAGAAACTTTCACTTGTGCGGGTTCGTATATCGGAGGCCTCATTGCACAGCATCATCCACTCCAGTTGCCCTGCGCTGGAGTGCTTGGTGCTTGTTTTCACAGTTAGAATCGGTTATCTCCAAATAAAGTCGCCTAACCTTGTAAGAATTGGAATTTCTTTTAACGGAAGGCAGTTCATCATCCAAGATGCCCCTTCACTTCAAAGGTTGATCCTTGATTCTAGTTATTCACCGTTGCAAATAACCGTCCTCCCTGCACCTAAACTGGAGACCTTGGGTGTAATACATGATCTCTGTGCTCATTTCAATATGGTGTTTGGCTCCACGGTTCTTCACGCACTTTATATTATCATCTACACTTGTAACCATAAGCTGCATTTTAAATTTCTGCGCATAATTTATATATCATCTTGGAGTACACATTTTGTACTAATATTATGATCTATGCTCAATGAAGAGTTTCTCCATGGATGGCCTATCAATGGTGCTGGATTCTGTCAAGATCTTATATATCCAAATGAATAGTTTTGATCTAAACAAGTTGTGTATAAAGGTGATAATTTCACGCGCATTGGAATCCCGCATATAGTGTACTAGAATTAACCATTCAGTTGTTGCTCTTTCGACACTCTTCTTTTAGACCTTAACTGTTTTCAATCTTCATGTATATTTAGGCAACAGGACGGGGTAAGAAAGTGATAACCAATCGGTGGATTCGTAAGCATTGGGATTTTCTTACTTCTCATGAGATTTGATTGAAGACAATAATGCTAGAACAATATGTAGCCAACCGTGCAAACACAAGATTTGTCACATTCTTCCTGCTGAATGCGAGGTTACTATTGTCCATCAGGCTTAAGTTTATCAGCGGCATGGTTTTGACGGATGGGTATGTCGAAGAGCAAAAAAAGGAGTTTCAGGTGGGCAAAAGAGCTTCTGAATGTGTCGGGCTTCTATTTGCAACATATTGTGGTCATAATCCAGTAAATTTTATGACCCAGGATGTTTATTCTATGGACCTGACCGATCCATTTGACTGTGACTGCCAAAAACAGTGTTGGAGTTAGATGTTGTTGCCCTTTTCAATCTGGTTTTTTTGTAAACCTGATGAACAATTAACCCTCATGCTTTTGCCCTTTTCAACTCGGCTGTGACTATCCTATTTTCTTTGAAACAAGGCAAATGGCTTGCCATTCATTTAATTTAGAGTGAAATATTGTAACAAATCCAAACCAAGGGAAATAACATCACTCTCGCTAGCTGCTTGAGCTCACTGTGCATTACAGAAGCCAAGTGATTAGCCCCCACCAGCACCCACAAACTTATTTCGAACTAGCACGTCAAATGGGCTGTAAATTTTCATAGGAAAGGCTGCATGATCGTGACAGATTTGGATTCTGACATTTGGGACCCGCGAGGAAATAGCCTATCCAAGGTGGTGTCGACTTACTAGCCAGTCAACAAACGATTCTGCCTACCAGCCGTTGGATTGACATCCACCATCTGTTGTATATCTTCTATCTCTTGTCTTCTTCTTCCTCCAATCGCCCAAACCAAACCACCCCGTCGGCTCCGCCTGCTCCCGCCTCCCATGGCTGGCTGCGCCTTTGCCGCCCTACCGTACGTACCCTCCAACGTTGGCCAGTCCCTCCCTCTATTCCCCCACACGTCCTATTATTCTCCGGTGACGTCAGCCCCAACACGCACCCGCACCCGAACCAGTCAACCCTCGTACTCCCCTCCGCCTGTGACTGGACCGGTGCATCTTCAACGGCTCCTATTCGTTCCATCCGAGGCCTCGCCATCATCCTCTGCCTTGCGGCCTTGGTTCGCTCGCCGTGTGCGGTGCGCCGCCCTCTTGCATTGTCAACGTCGTCAACAACCGAGAGGAACAAGGAGATGACTGTACGTGGAGAGGATGACAGTAGGGACCCACCAGTGTCATGGCAGTACGCAAGAAAGTGCCTCTATAGTACAAGCCCAAAAATATGGTTCCTCCTAATGGTTGGACATCTGGGGCTCACGCCATTGTCAACGTAGTCAATAAATGAGAGAACTACACTACGAGCGACTGACACCAGGGACCCAACAAGTCGCGTAGTTTTTTTTTGAGGAACAAGCAGTTGTTATTTATACTAGTTTTAGCGACGGATCAGGGTAACAACGGGGCTGTGCGGGGGCTGTGGCCCGTCTCGCCAGGGTTTTATTTATGTTTACCACATCATGAGCCCAGTTGTGTTTTTTTCTTGCTGAAAATGGCTAGCCCAGTTCTATTTTTTTTAAGAAATACCCAAACAAGGCCTACTTGGTTTATCGGCCCTGCTGGGCTACAAATCTTTCAAGACGAGGAGAGTTTCATTCGGTTTGCCCAGAAATGGGATGTACATTTTTAAAACACATCAAACCGGGAATTAGTTTCAATTTTTTTTCATTACAAGATCTTAAATTCCATTGATTTTTATGCGTGGACAATTATTTGGATTTTGTATTTATATAAATTATTTTTCAAAATAGTTTGAATGTGAATCGATATTTCTGTTTTAAAAACAGTTGACCGCACCGAAATATGCAAAATTTTGTATACTTTTTAACCGTGGCCACAATATGAGGTGTGATGCTAACAAAGAGAAGATGGGCTCCAAAATAATTCTTAAGAATTAGCAAATAGGATGTACATTATTAGAAATAATGGCAGATGGGCTGTATGCTGTTTTCCATAGATTTGAGGCAGACTTGTGCGCCTACTACAGGTTGACGCGTATGCTTTCATAAAAAAAAGGTTGACACACACGCAATGCCCTGTCAACTTAGTCAACACACGAGAGCAGTGACTGTTGGATGTCCATCCAACGGCTGTCGTGCTTCTTCAATCTCTGCTCTTCATGCTCAAGCCGCTCAAACAAGCGCCGGTGGGACTGCCTCCTCCCTCCTCCCGCGGCCGGCAATGCTACTGCGCAGGCCTCACGGCCCCACCGTACTCCCATCGCTGGCCTAGCCATCCCTCTACTCACCCACACATGCTGTTATTCTCCGGCGATGGCAGACGAACTAGTAAACCCTCGTATTCCTCCGCGTGGGAAACAACTGCCGAGTATTCACTGGCTCCGTGTCGTTCCCTTCCTAGGCCTCGCCGTCGTCCACCGCCCAGGTGCTCTCGGCGTGGTCTGGTCAACGTGGTCAATGAACGACATCCATCGGAAGTGAACTGTACATGGAGAGGCTGACAGCTGGGTCCACGGCCGCACGCAAGGAAATGCCTCCTTATTACACGCAAAATAATGATTCCTCCACCTGAGAGCTAGGACCCACGGGAAGGGCCTCTGTATTTCGCGAAAAAAATGACCCCCCCCCCGCTGACAGGTCGGACCCACCAGCTATATCTTCGCACACAAGGAAGTGCCTCCTTATTACGCCCAAAAAAAATGAATACCCCCTGCTAGCTGGGACCCACCATATTGTTGGGCTGACTTGTGGGCCTACTAAGTTGACACGGACGAAGAGCTTGGTCAACTTAGTGAATACTCCAGTGACCGTATGATGTCCATCCAACGGCCATAGTGCTTCTTCAACCTCTGGTCTTCTTGCTCCAGCCGCTCAAAGCAACGCCGGTCGTGCCGCCTGCTCCTGCCTCCCGTGGCTGGCTGTGGTACCGCGGAGGCCTAACAGCACCCATACTACTCCCACCACTGGCCAGGCCATCCCTCCACTCACCCACACCCCCTGTTATTCTGCAGCGACGGCAGCCTCACACCGCAGTCGAACCAGTGAACGCTCGTACTCCTCTCCGCATGCGCCTCCACTGCCGCGTCTTGCTGGGCTCCGCGTCGTCCCCTTCCTAGGCCTCGCCGTCGTCCACCGCCGTGGCGCTCTCGGCGCGGCGTGGTCAATGTGGTCAACGACCGACTTCCATCGGAAGAGTACTGTACGTGGAGAGGCTGATAGCTGGGTCCACGATAGCCGCAAGGAAGTGCCTCCTTATTACGCAGAAAATAATTATTCCTCCACCTGACAGCAGGGACCCACCGGACGGGCCAACAGTATTTTGCGAAAAAAATCATTTCCCCCTGACTACTGGGACCCACCGGACATGCCACCGTATTTCGCAAAAAAAACGTTCCCCCCGCTGTCAGCTCGGACCCACCGAAAGTGCCTCCTTATTACGCACAAAAAAATGAATACTCTCCCGGCTAGCTGGGACCCACCTTGCTGGGAGGCTGACTTTGGGCCTATTAAGTTGACGGGGATGAAGGGCTTTGTCAACTTAGTCAATATGAACGATTCTAGCTCCACTGACCATACGATGTCCATCCAACGGTCGTAGTGCTTCTTCAACCTCTGGTCTTCTTGCTCCAGCCGCCCAAAGCAGCGCCGGTCGTGCCGCATGCTCCTGCCTCCCGTGGCCGGCTGTGCTGCCACAGAGGCCTCGCCGCCCTACCATTCCCACCGCTGGCCCATGCTATCCCTCTACTCACTCACACCCCCTGTTATTCTGCGGCGACGGCAGCCTCACGCCGCAGCCGAACCAGTGAACCCTTGTACTCCTCTCCGCGTGGGCATCCACTGCCTCGTCTTCCCCGACTTTGCATCGTCCCCTTCCTAGGCCTCGCCGTCGTCCACCGCCTTGGTGCTCTCGACGCGGTGTGGTCAATGTGGTCAACGACCAACTTCCATCGGAAGAGTACTGTACGTGGAGAGGCTGACAGCTGGTTCCACGGCCAGAGCCTAGTTTTTTTGTGATTTGCCAAGTAAGTCGATTTGTCAGGCCTGTTGGGTTGCAAATATTTCAAGATGAGGAGAGCTTTCATTCGGCTGGCTGAGAAAATGGCCCATCGATAATGAGAAATGGGCTGTACATTTTTAAAACACATCAAACCGGCAATTAGTTTCAATTATCTTTTTTTTTCATTTCAAGATTTTAAATTACATTAATTTTTATGCTTGGAGAATTTGTTGGATTTTATATTGATATACATTTATTTTTAAAATCAGTTTGAATGTGAGTCAAAATTTCGGGATTAAAAACAGTTCGGACCGCACCGAAATATGCAAAATTTCGTATAATTTTTTAATCGCTGCCACAATATGGGCTGTAATGCTAGCAAAAAGAATATGGGCTCCAAAAAAACCTTAAAAATTAGAAAATGGGCTGTAAATTATTAGAAATAATTGCAGATGGGTTGTATGCTGTTTTCCACAGATTTGAGGCTTTCCTAAAAAAAGGTTGACGCACAAGCACTGACTGATGGATGTCCATCCAACGGCCGTCGTGCTTCCTCAATCTCTGCTCTTCCTGCTCCAGCCGCTCAAACAAGCGCCCGGCGGGACTGCCTGCTCCTCCTCCTCGCGGCCGGCTGTGCTGCCGCGCAGGCCTCACCGCCCGACCGTACTCCCATCGCTGGCCTAGCCATCCCTCTACTCACCCACACCTGCTTGTTATTCTCCGGCGACGGCAGACGAACCAGTAAACCCTCGTACAGTCGTACTCCCCTCCGCGTGGGAAACAACTGCCGAGTCTTCCCTGCCTCCGTGTCGTCCCTTCCTAGGCCTCGCCGTCGTCCACCGCCCTGGTGCTCTCGGCGCGGCCTGGTCAACGTGGTCAACGACCGACATGCATCTGAAGTGGACTTTACGTGGAGAGGCCGACAGCTGGGTCCACGGCCGCACGCAAGGAAATGCCTCCTTATTACGCAAAATAATGATTCCTCCACCTGACATCAGGGACCCACCGAAAGGGCCTCTGTATTTCGCGAAAAAAACGTTACCGCCGCTGACAGCTCGGACCCACCAGCTATATCTTCGCACGCAAGGAAGTGCCTCCTTATTACGCACAAAAAAATGAATACTCCCCCTGTTAGCTGGGACCCAGTATAGTGGGCTGACTTGTGGGCCTACTAAGTTGACGGGGACGGAGGGCTTTGTCAACTTAGTCAATATGCACGATTCTAGCTCCAGTGACCGTACGATGTCCATCCAACGGCCGTAGTGCTTCTTCAACCTCTGGTCTTCTTGCTCCAGCCGCCCAAACCAGCGCCGGTCGTGCCTCGTGCTCCTGCCTCCCGTGGCCGGCTGCGATGCGGCGGAGGCCTCACCGCCCCCTACTACTCCCACCGCTGGCCAGGCCATCCCTCTACTCACCCACACCCCCTGTTATTCTGCGGCGACGGCAGCCTCACACCGCAGCGAACCAGTGAACCCTCATACTCCTCTACACGTGGGCATCCACTGCCTGCGTCTTCCCCGACTCCGCGTCGTCCCCTTCCTAGGCCTCGCCATCGTCCACCGCCCTAGTGCTCTCGGCGTGGCGTGGTCAACATGGTCAAGGAACGGCTTCCATCGGACGTGGACTGTACATGGAGAGGCTGACAGCTGGGTCCACGGCCGCAGCAAGGAAGTGCCTCCTTATTACGTGCAAAATAATTATTCCTCCACCTGACAGCGGGACCCACCGGACAGGCCACCATATTTTGCCCCCTTGACTGCTGGGACCCACCAGATACATCTTCGCACACAAGGAAGTGCCTGACAGTCGGGACCCACCTGGTGGAAACGTACGTAGCGTTGTCATTCTGGTCGCGAACGTGTACGTACATATATACTGGTCGCTGTTGAGGCGCACACGTGTCGTAGTAGAGGCGGCCAGGGTGCAAGAAAGAAAATACGGCCACGTATGTGTACATACGGGCGGGGTCTCGAACGCCTACTCGTGCATACGTACGGCGAGGGCTTGTGTAGATGGCTGGGTCGGAACGGAGAAATAACATCGTCGTCGTGTTCATGGGGAGGCAACAGAATGCGTCGTGTTCATGGGGAAGCAACGAAATGCGTCGTGTTCATCGGGAGGGCTTGGACAGCAGGCGATGGAAACAAGGCCTGGCGTACCGCAGAACGGAGGAAACGGCCTTGTGTTCGACCGGCCACTTCGAAACAGGAGGGAGGGGGTCCTGTTGATCGGGAGGGGTGTGGCGTACCGCAAAACGGACGAAACGGACTTGTGTTGGAGCGCTACGGTCGAAACAGGGGTCCTGTTCATCAGGAGGGGTGTGGCGTACCGCAAAACGGGACTCCACGGGATACTATTCATCTCCACCGTCGACCCCCTCTAGCCTCCACGAGCTACTGTTCATCCACCGTCGACCTCCTCCAGCCTCCACCTGCGACTATTCATCCACGGGCTCCTGTTCATCCAGCCTCCATCGCGCGCTACTCCACCGGCTACTGTTCAACCAGCCCGCTCCACGGGCTCCTGTTCAACCACCCCTCCATGGGCTACTGTTCATCCTGCCCTCCACCGTCTATTGTTCATCCTGCCCTCCACGGGGTGGTCCTGTTCATCCAGCCCTCCACGGGGTCCTGTTCATCCAGCCCCAACTGGCTCAATCGATCGGGGTCCTGTTCATCCAGAGGCAACACCACGGGGTCCTGTTCATCCACCCCCATTGGGAACTGTTCATCCAACCCCCCCCCCTCAACGCTCACTATTCATCCAGAGGCAGCATCGATCGTCTTTAGTTAGCAGCAGTAGCGAAGGAATCGCTTGATCGGGTTTAGTTAACAGCCATCGATCGATCGCTCGGGTTCAGTAACGCGTAGCCTGCAGTGCAATCGCTCGGGTTCAGTTAGAGCCCAACGCCTTGCTCGGGTTTAATTAGAGCCAACGCCTCGCACACACGCGCGTACGTGTACGAGAGAAACGCGCATCGCTCAGCCCCCGACCTCCCACCGTAACTGGGAACTCCCCGAAATTTTCCTCGCCCTCGCTTCTACCATGGTTTTTTCCGTCATGGACGGCCCAAAGAATGTCATGCAGCTGCGTCTCCGGCCCGCCCAGGACGAAAAGCCCATTTTCTGTCATGATTTTTTGTCATAGAAGTAGGAGCCTACCACATCTATGATGATACCGGGTTTTGTCACAATTATCGTCATAGAAGTGTCATATGTATGACAGAAAAAAAATTTGTTCGGCCCAAAATGTCATGGATGTGTCTTTTTTTGTAGTGTTAGTCGTTGCAAAGTTTTTATTATTATTATTTTTATTATTTATCATTCCTTTTTTTGACACAAGTATGTGGTCACTAGCTGAGGAGCCCAATTTCTCTCTCGAAACCGCTAGAGTTTAGTTTGCTAAACTGGCCTAATGAGAAGTACTCCGCCTTCGGGATAGGAGGTTGAAGCCGTTAGCTAACCCGCTTGAGGTCTTGATATAGGATGTGTCATGTTAAAGCACGCCAGAAGCACTTTTTTTCAAGTCCAATTTTTGGCACCGAACACTTGATCTAGTTGAGACATTAAACTTTTGAATAAGTTTTTTGGATTTTCGAGCCGATGGCTCTTTAAAACTATTTGTGCGTTTCCAGCATTAGTATCGCAGTGCAACGCTGGACACCTTTAGGGATTCGGCAATAACATTCTCGGATATTGCTATATATGCATCGGTTTCGAATTGTGTCTTCGGTCAATAGTTGGGTTGCCCGGCTCCTGTGCTTGCCTCCTACGTTCCGCTTTGTTCGGCTAGGTGTGCAAAGGGAGAACCACTGCGATTGTGCTTCCAGCTCGCATGGTCAAGCACCTCAGTGGAGAAAGCCGAAAATTGACTGTCACAATAGGCGTAAACTGGTCAGCGATCTGATTACTATGTTAAATGACGGGCCGTTCATAACATTGGCCGAAGTGTTTACGGCTTGACCTAGGATGTCGCCGAACAGTAACCGGGGGCTCATAGCTAGCTTCCCCAGTTTAAATCTCCTATGACTAAGCGAAAGTTTTAAAGCCCGCATATCTGATTGTCTCGTTTCCGCTAACACAACCGCCTTCGGGCACCGATACATCGGCTAAGGGTTGCTTTGTTATTGCGGAAACACCCTACGTAGTCTCTACCAAGGGATAGAAGCCGACGATGGGCCACTTTCAACTGATAAATGGTCACAATGGAGTCAAAATAATGATGTAAAGTACTTGGATACATAGAATCATTACACATAATCTGTGATTTTACTCTGGATATCGATCCTTAATTCAGCCACTCGTGCCCACATTAAGGCTCAGGGGCTACTGGGCTTTGCGCTCATTATTTACGAATATGAAAGGGTCACATCGATCCCCTGATCTGGTGTTGCCACCCGACCAGTGTCTCCGGGGCTACTGCATTGCCTATTCAATGCAGAAAATTCAAAGGGCTCAGTGTTCGGCTTGATCGAACTATGGGAAGCGCATCTTCGGACAGCAATAAGTACCATCTGGACCTATCTGGCATCAAGCTATATATCACGGCGACTTCTCACTACCCTCTCTTAGGGTCCCATTCGCCAATCACTATTATCTCTAATATATTACACTGTGTTTTTATTCCTATGTATGCTGCCGAGCTAGGAGTTGATCCTCAGGCCGATTTCGCGCATCGACCTGAGTCTCCGGGGCTACTAGGAACAGCTGTTTTATGCTTGCCTTCAGGTGCATCTCGGGTTTTAGACTGATACACACCTTGAGGGCTACTGGACATACATCGGCAGAGAATAAACTGCACCAGTTAAAAATATTCACAATAAATCAGCCCGCGGTCAGGGTGGTGCACCACCTTGGAAGCAGTCCGGCATAAAGCTCGGGTGCTAGCGGCTAGCTCCATAGAGGGCATTTCCGGCATTAAGCTCGGCTAAACTCCTTCAACTTTTTTCGACCAAGATGATCTATGACTTCTTGGATATAGTCCGGCGTTGGAGCTTGGACACAGTCCGGCGTTGGAGCTCGGATACATTTCGGCGTTGGAGCTCAGAAGCAATCCGGCATTGGTGCTCGACTGCAAAAGATACCTCGAATGCAGTCCGGCGTTAGAGCTGGGACGCAAGAGGACACTACCTCCCCGGAACAACTTCAAACCCGAGGTGTGGCATAAAAATAACAAGGCATTGATAAAGGCCGGAAACTTAAAGGGGCTCCTTGGATACCCGACGTGTAAACTCGTCGGATGCACTTCGGCGATCCTCAAGATCGAAGATGAGAAGATTTGTTGAACCGGTTTTCAAGACCGACGACCGAAGATGAAGAGCAGTTCGGAAGAATGGAGGAGCGTCCCTAACTTGAAGACCGGTTCAGGGGGCTACTGACGGTGTCCTGGACTAGGGGGTACTCATCACGTCGTCTCCCGATCAGTTGGATTGGGCCGAGGACCCCCATGGTCGTATACTCATGGGCCAGTCTGGACAGCTGCCGCATACAAGGAAGATTCCACAAGACTTGGTGATCAAGACAAGGACTCCTCCCCCGCCGGCGTATTTGGCTAGGACTCTTGTTATCCTAGGCCTCTGGTGCATTATATAAACCAGGGCCAGGCTAGTCGATAGATCATATATACAACATACAATCATACCATAGGCTAGCTTCTAGGGTTTAGCCTCTCTGATTTCATGGTAGATCAACTCTTGTACTACTCATATTATCAAGAATAATCAAGCAGGACATAGGGTTTTACCTCCATCAAGAGGGCCCGAACCTGGGTAAAACATCGTGTCCCCTGCCTCCTATTACCATCCGCCTTAGACGCACAGTTCGGGACCCCCTACCCGAGATCCGCCGGTTTTGACACCGACACGGGTCTAAAACTAATCCCGAAGGTAGATGTAGAGGTAGCATGCCGACGGCGATCACATCGACTTTGGAACCATTTCCCACGCGCATCGTCACCTCGTCCTTAGCCAATCTTCGCTTAATCTGTAGCCCCTGTTTCGAGTTGCAAATATTAGCAACAGAACCAGTATCAAATACCCAGGCGCTACTGCGAGCATTAGTAAGGTACACATCAATAACATGTATATCAAATATACCTTTCACTTTGCCAGCCTTCTTCTTCAACAAATACTTTGGGCAGTTCCGCTTCCAGTGACTAGTCCCTTTGCAGTAGAAGCACTCAGTCTCATGCTTAGGTCCAAACTTGGGCTTCTTCACTTGAGCAGCAACTTGCTTGCCGTTCTTCTTAAAGTTCCACTTCTCCCCTTTACCCTTTTTCTTGAAACTGGTGGTCTTGTTGACCATCAACACTTGATGTTCCTTCTTGATTTATACCTCTGCGGCCTTTAGCATTGTGAAGAGCTCGGTAATTGTCTTATCCATCCCTTGCATATTATAGTTCATAATTAAGCTCTTGTAGCTTGGTGGTAGTGATTGAAGAACTTTGTCAATGACACTATCATCAGGAAGATTAACTCGCTGCTGAGTCAAGTGCTTGTGGTACCCAGACATTTTGAGTATATGTTCAGTGCTAGAACTATTCTCCTCCGTTTTGCAGCTGTAGAACTTATTGGAGACTTCATATCTCTCAATCCGGGAATTTGCTTTAAATATTAATTTCAACTCCTGGAACATAGCATATGCTCCATGACGTTAAAAATGTTGTTGAAATCCCGGTTCTAAGCCTTAAAGCATGGCACACTGAACTATCGAGTAGTCAACAGCTTTTCTCTGCCAGGTGTTCATAACATCTGGAGTTGCTCCTGCAGCAGGTTTGGCACCTAGCGGTGCTTCTAGGACGTAATTCTTCTATGCAGCAATGAGGATAATCCTCAAGTTATGGACCCAGTCCATGTAGTTGCTACCATCATCTTTCAACTTAGCTTTCTCTAGGAATGCATTAAAATTCAATGGAACAATAACACAGGCCATTTATCTACAACAACATAGACATGCAAAATACTATCAAATACTAAGTTCATAATAAATTAAAGTTCAATTAATCATATTACTTAAGAACTCCCACTTAGATAGACATACCTCTAATCATCTAAGTGATCACGTGATCCATATCAACTAAACCATGTCAGATCATCACGTGAGATGGAGTAGTTTTCAATGGTGAACATCACTATGTTGATCATACCTACTATATGATTCACGCTCGACCTTTCGGTCTCAGTGTTCCAAGGCCATATCTGCATACGCTAGGCTCATCAAGTTTAACCCGAGTATTCTGCTTGTGCAAAACTAGCTTGCACCCATTATATGTGAACGTAGAGCTTATCACACCCGATCATCACGTGGTGTCTCGGCACGATGAACTGTAGCAACGGTGCATACTTAGGGAGAACACTTATACCTTGAAATTTAGTGAGAGATCATCTTATAATGCTACCGCCGTACTAAGCAAAATAAGATGCATAAAGGATAAACATCACATGCGATCAATATAAGTGATATGATATGGCCACCATCATCTTGTGCCTTTGATCTCCATCTCCAAAGCACCGTCATGATCACCATCGTCACCGGCTTGACACCTTGATATCCATCATAGCATCATTGTCGTCTGGCCAACTATTGCTTCTACGACTATCGCTACCATTTAGTGATAAAGTAAAGCAATTACATGGCGATTGCATTTCATACAATAAAGCGACAACGATATGGCTCCTGCCAGTTGGCAATAACTGTGTTACAAAACATGATCATCTCATTCAACAATTTATATAATCACGTCTTGACCATATCACATCACAACATGCCCTGCAAAAACAAGTTAGATGTCCTCTACTTTGTTGTTTCAAGTTTTACGTGGTTGCTATGGGCTTAACAAGAACTGTTCTTACCTACGCATCAAAAACCACAACGCGGTATAGTGATTGGTTTTTGATCTTCAGAAAGAACCCTGTTCATTGAATCTGATTCAACGAAAGTTGGAGAAACAGACACCCACTAGCCACCTACTTGCGGAGCACGTCGGTAGAACCAGTCTCGCGTAAGCGTATGCTTAATGTCGGTCTGAGCCGCTTCATCAAACAATACCGTTGAATCAAGAATCAACTAGTGACGGCAAGCAATATGTATATACCCACGCCCATAACTCCTTTGTGTTCTACTCATGCATATAACATCTACGCATAGACCTGGCTCGGATGCCACTGTTGGGGAACGCAGTAATTTCAAAAAAATTCCTACGCACACGCAAGATCCATCTAGGTGATGCATAGCAACAAGAGGGGAGAGTGTTTTCCACGTACCCTCGTAGACCGTAAGCGGAAGCGTTATGACAACGCGGTTGATGTAGTCGTACATCTTCACGATCCGACTGATCCTAGCACCAAAGTTTAGCATCATGGTCATCTCATACAATAAAGTTTAGCATCATGTCTTGACCATATCACATCACAACATGCCCTGCAAAAACAAGTTAGACGTCCTCTACTTTGTTGTTGCAAGTTTTACGTGGCTGCTATGGGCTTAGCAAGAACCGTTCTTACCTACGCATCAAAAACCACAACGCGTATAGTGATTGCTTTTTGATCTTCAGAAAGAACCCTGTTCATTGAATCCGATTCAACTAAAGTTGGAGAAACTGACACCCACTAGCCACATGTGTGCGAAGCACGTCGGTAGAACTAGTCTCACGTAAGCGTACGCGTAATGTCGGTCTGAGCAGCTTCATCCAACAATACCACGGAATCAAGAATCAACTAGTGACAGCAAGCAATATGTATATACCCACGCCCACAACTCCTTTGTGTTCTACTCATGCATATAACATCTACGCATAGACCTGGCTCGGATGCCACTGTTGGGGAACGTAGTATTTCAAAAAAATTGCCTATGCACAGGCAAGATCCATCTAGGTGATGCATAGAAATGAGAGGGGAGAGTGTGTCCACGTACCCTCGTAGACCGAAAGCGAAAGCATTTAGTAATGCGGTTGATGTAGTCGAACGTCTTCGTGATCCAACCGATCCAAGTATTGAACGCACGGCACCTCCGTGATCTGCACACGTTCAGCTCGATGGCGTCCCTCATACTCTTGATCCAGCTGAGGCTGAGGGAGAGTTTCATTAGCACAATGGCATGATGACGGTGATGATGAAGTTACCGGCGCAGGGCTTCGCCTAAGCACTACAACGATATGGCCGAGGTGGAAATCTGTGGAGGGGGCACCACACATGGCTAAGACAACTATCAACTTGTGTGTTCTAGGGTGCCCCCCTGCCCCCGTATATAAAGGAGCAAGCACTACAAAAAAAGACACATCCGTGACATTTTGGGCCGAACGAATTTTTTTTCTGTCGTACATATGACACTTCTATGACGATAATTTTGACAAAACCCGGTATCATCATAGATGTGGTGGGCTCCTACTTCTATGACAAAAAATCATGACAGAAAATGGGCTTCTTGTCCTGGGCGGGCCGGAGACGCAGCTGCATGACATTCTTTGGGCCGTCCATGGCAGAAAAAACCATGGTAGAAGCGAGGGGGAGGAAAATTTCGGGGAGTTCCCGGTTACGGTGGGAGGTCGGGGGCCGAGCGATGCGCGCTTCTCTCATACACGTATGCGCGTGTGTGCGAGGCGTTGGCTCTAACTGAACCCGAGCGAGGCGTTGGGCTCTAACTGAACCCGAGCGATTGCACTGCAGGCTACGCGTTACTGAACCCGAGCGATCGATCGATGGCTGTTAACTGAACCCGATCGAGCGATTCCTTCGCTACTGCTGCTAACTGAACCCGATCGAGCGATTCCTTCACTACTGCTGCTAACTGAAGCCGATCGATGCTGCCTCTGGATGAACAGTGAGCGTTGCGCGGGGGGGGGGGGGGGGATGAACAATTCCCGGTGGGGGGGGATGAACAGGACCCCGTGGTGTTGCCTCTGGATGAACAGGACCCCGATCGATCGAGCCGGTAGGGGCTGGATGAACAAGACCCCGTGGAGGGCTGGATGAATAGGACCACCCCGTGGAGGGCAGGATGAATAGTAGATGGTGGAGGGCAGGACGAGCAGTGGCCCGTGGAGGGGTGGTTGAACATGAGCCCGTGGAGAGGGCTGGTTGAACAGTAGCCGGTGGAGTAGCGCGCGGTGGAGGCTGGATGAATAGGAGCACGTGGATGCACAGTCGCAGGTGGAGGCTGGAGGAGGTCGATGGTGGATGAACAGTAGCTCGTGGAGGCTGGAGGGGGTCGACGGTGGAGATGAACAGTATCCCGTGGAGTCCCGTTTTGCGGTACGCCACACCCTTCCCGATGAACAGGACCCCCGTTTCGACCGTAGCGCTCCAACACAAGTCCGTTTCGTCTGTTTTGCGGTACGCCACACCCCTCCCGATCAACAGGACCCCCTGTTTCGACCATAGGAGGTCCGTTTCCTCCGTTTTGTGGTACGCCAGACCCCTCCTGATGAACAGGATCCCATTTCGAACGTGGCTGGTCGAACACAAGGCCGTTTCCTTCGTTCTGCGGTATGCCAGGCCTCGTTCCCATCGCCTGTTCTGTCCAAGCCCTCCCGATGAACACAACGCATTCCATTGCCTCCCCATGAACACGACGCATTCCGTTGCCTCCCCATGAACACGACGACGACGTTATTTCTCCGTTCCGACCCAGCCATGTACACGAGCCCTGGTCATACGTATGCGCGAGTAGGCGTTCGAGACCCCGCCCGTATGTACACATACATGGTCTTATTTTCTTTCTTGCACCCAGGCCGATGTACGTATGTGTACATGCTACATGCACGCTTCTACTATGACACGTGTGCGCCTCTACATCGACCAGTATATATTTACGTACACGTTCGCGACCAGAATGACAACGCTACATACGCTTCGACCAGGTGGGTCCCGACTGTCAGGCACTAACTTGCGTGCGAAGATGTAGCTGGTGGGTCCCAGCAATCAGGGGGGCGAAATACGGTGGCCCATCCAGTGGTTCCCCGCTGTCAGGAGGAGGAATAATTATTTTGCACGTAATAAGGAGGCACTTCCTTGCTGCGGCCGTGGACCTAGCTGTCAGCCTCTCCACGTATAGTCCACGTCCGATGGAAGCCGTTCCTTGACCACGTTGATCACGCCGCACCGAGAGCACCAGGGCGGTGGACGACGGTGAGGCCTAGGAAGGGGACGACGGGGAGCCGGGGAAGACGCGGCAGTGGATGCCCACATGTAGAGGAGTACGAGGGTTCACTGGTTCGCTGCGATGTGAGGCTGCCGTCGCCACAGAATAACAGGGGGTGTGGGTGAGTAGAGGGATGGCCTGGCCAGCAGTGGGAGTAGTAGGGGGCGGTGAGCTTGGCCTCCACCGCATCGCATCCGGCCACTGGAGGCAGGAGCACGAGGCACGACCGGCGCTGGTTTGGGCGGCTGGAGCAAGAAGACCAGAGGTTGAAGAAGCACTACGGCCGTTGGATGGACATCATATGGTCACTGGAGCTAGAATCGTGCATATTGACTAAGTTGACAAAGCCCTCCGTCCCCGTCAACTTAGTAGGCCCACAAGTCATCCTCCCACCAAGGTGGGTCCCAGCTAGAAGGGGGTATTCATTTTTTTGAGCGTAATAAGGAGGCACTTCCTTGCGTGCGAAGATATAGCTGGTGGGTCCAAGCTGTCAGCGGCGGTAACATTTTTTTGGCGAAATACAGAGGCCCTTTCGGTGGGTCCCTGATGTCAGGTGGAGGAATCATTATTTTACGCGTAATAAGGAGGCATTTCCTTGCGTGCGGCCGTGGACCCAGCTGTCGGCCTCTCCACGTACAGTCCACTTCAGATGCATGTCGGTCGTTGACCATGTTGACCAGGCCGCGCCGAGAACACCAGGGCGGTGGACGACGGCAAGGCCTAGGAAGGGAACGACACGGAGGCAGGGAAGACTCGGCGGTTGTTTCCCACGTGGAGGGGAGTATGACTGTCCGAGGGTTTACTGGTTCGTCTGCCGTCACCGGAGAATAACAACATGTGTGGGTGAGTAGAGGGATGGCTAGGCCAGCGATGGGAGTATGGTGGGGCGGTGATGCCTGCGCGGGAGCACAGCCGGCCACGGGGAGGAGGGAGCAGGAAGTCCCGCCGGCGCTTGTTTGAGCGACTGGAGCAGGAAGAGCAGAGATTGAAGAAGCACGACGGCCGTTCGATGGACATCCAACAGTCACTGCTTGTGCGTCAACCTTTTTTTAGGAAAGCCTCGAATCTGTGGAAAACAGCATACAACCCATCTGCCATTATTTCTAATAATTTACAGCGCATTACAGCCCATATTGTGGCCACGGTTATAAAATTAACGAAATTTTGCATATTTCGATGCGGTCTGAACTATTTTTAATCCTGAAATTTCGACTCACATTCAAACTGATTTTAAAAATAAATGTATATCAATATAAAATCCAACAAATTCTCCACACATAAAAATTAATGTAATTTAAAATCTCAAAATGAAAAAAAAAGATATTTTAAACTAATTGTCGGTTTGATGTGTTTTAAAAATGTACAGCCCATTTCTCATTACTGATGGGCCATTTTCTCGGTCAGCCGAATGATGCTCTCCTCATCTTGAAAATTTGCATCCCAACATGCCTGAAAAAGCGACTTACTTGGCAAATCACAAAAAAACTAGGCTCTGGCCGTGGAACCAGCTGTCAGCCTCTCCACGTACAGTACTCTTCCGATGGAAGTTGGTCGTTGACCACATTGACCACACCGCGTCGAGAGCACCAAGGCGGTGGACGACGGCGAGGCCTAGGAAGGGGACGATGCAAAGTCGGGGAAGACGAGGCAGTGGATGCCCACGCGGAGAGGAGTACAAGGGTTCACTGGTTCGGCTGCGGCGTGAGGCTGCCGTCGCCGCAGAATAACAGGGGGTGTGAGTGAGTAGAGGGATAGCATGGGCCAGCGGTGGGAGTAGTAGGGGGCGGCGAGGCCTCCACGGCATCACAGCCGGCCACGAGAGGCAGGAGCACGCGGCACGACCGGCGCAGCTTTGGGCGGCTGGAGCAAGAAGACAAAAGGTTGAAGAAGCACTATGGCCGTTGGATGGACATCGTACGGTCACTGGAGCTAGAATCGTTCAAATTGACTAAGTTGACAAAGCCCTCCATCCTCGTCAACTTAGTAGGACCACAAGTCAGCCTCCCACCAGGTTGGGTCCCAGCTAGCAGGGGGTATTCATTTTTCTGTGTGTAATAAGGAGGCACTTCCGGTGGGTCCGAGCTGACAGCGGGGGGAACGTTTTTTTCGTGAAATATGGTGGTCCGTCCGGTGGGTCCCAGCAGTCAGGGGCGAAGGTTTTTTTCGCGAAGTACAGTGGCCCGTCCGGTGGGTCCCAGCAGTCAGGGGGAAACGTTTTTTCCGCGAAATACTGGTGGCCCGTCCGGTGGGTCCCTGCTGTCAGGTGGAGGAATAATTATTTTGCACGTAATACGGAGGCACTTCCTTGCGACTGCCGTGGACCTAGCTGTCAGCCTCTCCACATACAATACTCTTCCAATGGAAGTCGGCCGTTGACCACATTGACCACGCCACACTGAGAGAACCACGGCGGTGGACGACGGCGAGGCCTAGGAAGGGGACAACGCAGAGCCGGGGAAGACGCGGCAGTGGATGCCCACGCGGAGAGGAGTACAAGGGTTCATTGGTTTGGCTGCGGTGTGAGGCTACCGTCGCCGCAGAATAACAGGGATGGCCTGGCCAACGGTGGGAGTAGTATGGGGACGGTGAGGCTCCGTGGCAGCACAGCCGGCCACGGGAGGCAGGAGCATGTGGCACGACCGGCACTGCTTTGGGCGGCTGGGGCAAGAAGACCAGAGGTTGAAGAAGCACTACGGCCGTTGGATGGACATCGTTGACCACGCCGCGCCGAGAGCACCAGGGCGGTGGATGACGGCGAGGCATACGAAGGGAACGACACGGAGCCGGGGAAGACACGGCAGTGGCTGCCCACGCGATGGAGAGTCCGAGGGTTGACTAGTTTAGATGCCATCGCCGGAAAATAACAGGAGGTGTGGGTGAGTAGAGGGATAGGCAGGCCAGGGATGCGAGTATGATGGGGCCGTGAGGCCTTCCCGGCAGCACTGTCGGCCACGGGACGCGGGAGCAGGCGGTTCCGACGGCGCTGGTTTGGGCGGCTGGGGCAGGAAGATCAGAGACTGAAGAAGCACGATTGTCGTTAGATTGACATCTAACGGTCTGACGCTGGTAGAGTCGATTGTTGACTAAGTTTCTTTTTTGAGAAACCTTGTGTACGCATGAACCTAGTAGGCCCACAAGTCAGCCTCCAAATCTGTGGCAGACAACATAAAGCCCATTTGCTATTTTTTTATAATTTGCAGCCCATTTGCTAATTCTTAAGTAATTTATTACAGCCCATTTTCTGCCCAGAACCATGGTCAAAAAGTCCAACCTTATTTTGCATATTTCGGTGGAGTCCGAACTGTTGTAATCCCAAAATGATAAACATTTTTTTAAGAATTTATTGATTTGCCAAAAAATCGTTTTGTTTTTGTAAGAAAATAAGACGTGGGACAATTTAGTTGGTTTAAGGGAAAACCAGTGGTAAAAAAATCAGCGCTGGGTGAGAAAAAAGAACAAAAATAAGGATGTAAATATGAAAAGGGAATTTTATGTGTTTTCAATATAATGATACATGTATGTGAACTAGTAAAACTATAGGTAGAGATTAGAAAACGGATGTAGGACATGCGTTTTAAGAGGAAAATAGAACTGGGCTGTGTGTTTGATTCAGTAAAAAAAACTGCCTGCGGATGTTGTAAGACAAAATATAACTAACACTGGCGGGCCAGAGGCCAGTAGATACCTGCTGGATCTTTATGCCCCGTTTTCGTCATGGGTTGGGCATGGTAAAAACAAAACAACCCTGGGCAATCTACAGCCCAGTTGAAACTTGCTCGACCTGAAAAACAATATACGTGCTCAATAAACGAGAGAATTCTGCAAGTACAGACTGATAACTGGGATGCAGCACGAATATTGTTTTTTATCGTGATAATAAGTGCATGCACTTGTTTCAAAAAAATTGGAGAACTGGGAATTCGAACGGCGAGTGCTTATGCTATCCATCAAATAAAAATCAAGTGCCTGAAAATTCGTTTCAAAACAAATGATTCAGCTTGATATCCACGTCGACCCTCGGCATGATGGTTGGAAGCAAATGCAAGTTCATACCAAAAGATCGTTAACAACAATACCAACTTGCAGACGACAAGGTAGTACAACTACCAATACCAAACTAACTTATAATATTTTTACTCCTGGCCCTAGTGTTCGTCTGGTAGAAAATCTTGCAGAGGACCAGCTCACGCTCCTTCTCTTGCTCCAGGTCCCCGAGGTGGTACTGGTGCATCACCCAGTTGGTCCTCTGCTGGTCGAAGTTCTTGTTGGTGTGCAGCACCAGAACCTTTTTTGTTGCCCGTCTGCCGGCCGTTGACCATCACCGGCAAGGTATTGTCGGTCTTGTGCCACATCGCGTGCATGCCGCACTCCGACTGTATCTTGCGACGCGTCCACACGCCCCTTTTGAACGCCCTGGAATTGCGCTGGAAGAAATGCTTCCTTAGGCCACTCAGTGTGATACCTGCAGTATTGTGGAATACAGGTTTTAGTGTACCTAGTTGGCATTTTCATAACATCTTTGGCATGTTGTAGTTACTTGTTTCACTTTTTATTAACTGTCAAATTGTAATTGCTTCACCAGGTCTGCGTCTAAAAAGAAAAATAGAGCTATAAACAAAGGAATATGTTTGTGCAAGTAGATGGCCGATCGGTGTCTTACCTGGAAGTTTCTCAGGTTGGGTGTAACATATGCTGTGCTCGCTGTCGATGGTTGGTATGAAAAAATCGATGAGAGACTGAAATCTCATGCTGTCAGCACTAACTTTGGCCTCAAGGTGCTCGATCAGCTCCTGATCCGTGGGATCGAACTTGACGCCAGCCGGCAGCACGGGCCAATCCTTCTTCGACTTGCATCGGTAATTCCAGTTATATGGTACTCAATGTATGATCAATCGACTGCTTTAAGTGAATGATGGAAGATTTCGACAGATAAGTGGTACTCCAAATCTGAAGTCCAGAATACCCGAACACGCCGCCGGGATTCTTGTGTCACCTCACGCGCAGCGTGTTGTCACGTCAATTCAATGTGTGGACATGATGAATAATTTGACCGACGTATACTAGTACTGCTACTGTACTACTTACTAGTCGTATTTAGTGTCAAAATTTATACATAGGTTTAACTAACAAGTACACACTTGAAGCCTAACTGATATATATATATGGCTTCTGCACAACATCTCCATCATCATTATCAGTACATCCTACGCAGGTGAGTTAGGATGCACTTGATCCTAGGAAGGTATCTATCCTTCAAACTAGAGGAGTGCTTCAAACTAACAATAGTACATAATATCCAACAAAAGAGGGTCGTGCTATAGCAGCAGAATACATGGCTCAGTCTAGATATCAGCACGAATCAAGTTGTGCATATTTGCTGTTGGCATGAACCACATCGCCGCATGTCGGGTTTGCAAAAGCAATCCATCGCATGGAAGCTTGATGCCTTTCACACACTGAAGATTATCTCGCGACAAGCTGTGTCGACGAATCTCTGGATATGGTGATTCATGAAACCCATGGTATGATGTGTAAACACAGCCCTCCCTCGCGAATGGAAGTTGCATAGCACAGTAATCATCGCTGGTGATATGATCGATGATTGGTTGGATGATCGGATAATTGATCCCGAGGAACAAGGAGTGGTTGCCGAGGCTGTAAACCCGCCTCCAGTTGAATACGCCTGGCCCAACAGAGCTGGGATCTTTCTCGAACACGAAGCAGCCATAACCATCAATGTCACTAACGCCCCATGCATTGTACTGCATGTGGTTTGATGTAATGGTTTGATCAATTTGGTACGTGAGAATGAGCATCAAATGACCGCCGTCAGCTGAACGAGCGATAAACCACCAACCATCGGCTGGTATGATTCCAGGTCCTGGAATCATGAAGGCCAGCGTATTTGCATCTGCTGCAACAATTCAAATTGGAGACCAAAAGGACAAAAATAAACAATCATGTTCAGAGTATGTGTGGAATTAAGATTATTATAATAGCGACACATATCATAGACAGAGAATTGCAATGCCGTGGTCATAATCATACCCCAAGTTAAAAAAAATAAGCCAATGGCTTTCATATTCTAGCAATATGTCATGGTTCAAACATCATGTAACAATGAGAGGAAAATAGCTATGACAGCGCCTACTCATATTCTACCATAGCACTTACTACTACTGTTCTCATATCAACTCTAAGCAATGACATGTGTTGTTATAAAAATCTTGTAAACGAGAGTAACATATAGCAATCATGATGTTATGCTCATAATATGTATTCTAACAATCATTAGATGCCAATTGTTCTCATATCAACTCTAACAATAACATGTGTGGTCATAAAAATCTAGGAAATGAGAGGAACATATAGCAATGATGTGGTTATAGACATGCTATGCATTCTAAATTTGTAACAAATGAACAGGCAGTCGTATTCATAAGGTAAAGATGAGATGAGATCGAACAATTACACGATGATAGATTCCACCAATATAGGTAGCCAATCTGTGCGTCGACCGCGTAAACGATGCCATTGTGCACTATAGCATGAGACAGAAATGTTTCCTCAACAGGATTGATGATGAGCCATAACCATGTATGGTGACCGGATTCCAGATAGACTAATCCCTTGTTGAACAAGGCAATGAGCTTGTAATCCATGTAGTCTTCTGATGGTGTGGGCACTTCGCAGATTACAACTTTCTGCAAACAGAGGTCGAGCCTAAAGCTTGACGTGTCTCGTGCGTAGTAGGCAGGAGTGTCCGGTGGGCCGCGAGGCTCGATGGCAGCGGTATCCAACGATGGAAGGGTGATCTCTCGCTGGGTGTAAATATCCATGAGATGCCACAGACTACCGGTGTGGTGGATGAGGACGATCCAGTTGGCCTTCATGCCCGCCCAGTAGTGGCCGCGCATGAAGGACAGGTGGACGGGTAGTGGTAGCATGTCGAGGGGCACCACGGCAACCTCCGTAGGATCGTCAAGTCGGTGTCTGGGCCACCTGCGAGGATCGGGCATCAGCAAGCACGGTGTCTTGAAAAGAGCCGTCCGGTTGCAGACGAGTAGACAGTACAAAGACACCGAGCATGTGGCCAGATGGACAGTGCTGAGTAGGTCCATACGACTATAGATCTGCTCCAAGAGAACATCGGGGAGGGAATTCCAATCGCGGCTCAGCGTGTCAGTCGGTTCTGCCATTGGGGTTTTCGGTGCCTGCGAGCCAGCGGGGAAGTGGATTCGGGTGGGCGAGCGAAGAAGCTTCTCCTCGTGTGGCCGAGCAGTGAGCGGGGGGATATGGTACGCGCGAGCTACCAAGGAAGATGGCGCGGGCGGGCGAGCAGTGAGCGGGGGTAAATGGTGTGCGGCCGACGATGAGGAAGAGAGGAGGAAGAAGAAGAGACTAGTTGAATAGTTCTCTCTGACCGAGATGGGGAATAAATGGATCGTGAGGACTTGCTTTCTACAGTATCCCTATGCCTCTACGCTCACTTCACTCATTTTGCTCCGTACCTAGTCACTTGTTGAAATCTGTAGAACGACAAATACTCCGTATTTGGGAACAGAGGGAGGCTTTTACTCCGTACTATTTGGGAACAGAGGGAGTATCACCATATGGAGGGAACAGAGGAAGCTTGAAATATGAACATGTCAATGGGAGGGAGTAAGCCCCATGCATGCATGCATGCAACATGCAACACTCACACGTACACATGGACACACGCAACACTCACGCACCCATGCGGCACACAGCACAGGACGCAACACACACGCTCACGCTCAAGTGCTCAACCTACTCCCTACGTCCATGAAAGACTGTACATTTAGAGATTTACACATTGACCAGGGCATAATTAACGCCCAAAAGTAGCAGACTTATGTGTGCATGCGACCATTGAGATAAGAAGATTAAATGAAGGCCGTTGCATGCTGTAATTAAGGATGGACATGTAGCCTATACCTACAGCACAAGTTGGTGCATTAGTCAGTCAATATCGATTTAGATTAAAGGCTAAATGCATTGGAAGTGTAGACGTACATCATGTAGTACACTCTTTGTTGGAAGACCCGAGGGAGGACACGTGCATGCACTCACATACACAGCCAGGGCGGTTCGCGCGCAAGGGTTTGACTCGTGTCGCGCTTGCGTAAATTTTTGTTTAACTGTTTTCTTTGCTCTGCCAACTGACAGGTGGGACCCAAAAAGCAGGTGACAATTTAACCAGTCAACAAAGTGCCACGTCGGCTATGTGGCCGGTCAGTAGTGTGCAATACGGTGCTCTACGATGAGCTAGTGATCGCATAATCGCCGCTAAACTATATATAGTGACCGTAAAGAGCATACTGTTACATACGTTGACCGCCAGTGTATTTTTCTCGTTTCAAATTAAGCCATATTAATCGGAAAGGACATAGTATGGACTACTACTACTAGTACTAGTACTGCTTTGATGTGTCCCGCCAACTCGCCGAACGAGGAGAAGCTTGCTTACTACGCCTCTCCCTCTCCCACGCGCGCGGTGGTTCGCAGGACGAGGAGAGGGTTTTGACTACAACGCCCTCTCCCTCTCCCTCGCCCTCGCCCTCGCGGTGGACGTACAGCAGTTCAATCGGTGTCAGATTGCCAGAAGCATATTCTACTGTAGTATCATCATTGTTGGACCTTCTGAAGAGGCGAAGAGGCAAGTGCAAGGTTCACACGAGTACGAACTGTTGAACCTCCCGAAGAGGCAAAGAGCCAAGCGCAAGGTTTTATAGGAGTTGTCGTCCTAGTAGGAGTGTACTAGTACAACTATAGCGAACGATGCTACTATATGATGCTGCCACGTCACGTATATCCAAAGTTGTGCCACCTTTTTTCTCAAAGAGCGTGTTGGAGCCCGTGCAACAACCACACAAGTTGCACGTACACATAAACATTTACTAGTAATAAATTCTAAAGGACAAATGCCAGTATGCCACACAAGTTCATCTCCAACTCATGTGATAAATTTGTGCACGACTAGTCTACATATATTCACAGTGCTACCGTTCACAATTACCATGCTCCACCTACACGTTATAGATGGGCTACATGTCCTCCTCCAGGTTCCAGTCCCAGGTGTTCTTCATGGATGGCACGATCCATAGCGGTGGGCAACGGGAATCATTGTCGCAGCTTTCTAGTCCGGTTCCACACGATGGAGACTCATCCAAGCTGAAGCGGCATAAATCAGGGATAGCGTGTCCCAGCATGTCGTTCATCCAGCGGTGCGCACTGAACACACAACCATGCTTCATGAACGGCAGGCCTTCTGTGTCATGCATGGAAGGTGGCATCCGCTTCACAATGGGGTAGCTGTCCCCGATGAAAAGCAAGTACTCTCCAAGAGTGTTCCTCGGCACCCACGTAGCATCACGGGGGTCGAACTCGGCGCCGTTCATCTGGTACACGCGGCATCCCAGATCTGGACACATGGTGACGTACATAGTCAAGGTCCATGCATAATAGTGTTGTGCTCAAATGTGGCCATCAGTAATACTGTGCAGCAAATAGTACTAATCCGGTATAGAGGAAGTAAAATAACCGGCTTATTATATATAGCCACTCTTGGCTACATGGATGAGATAGTAAGACATGGAAAAACAAAAATGGTGGAAGCTAGTGGGTTCAAGTCTTCAAGGGCCCAGCTAGCTATACGCGTCCTCCAAGGTAAAATGTACTCCTACTAGTACTACAAAGTATACTACTAGTACAACAATGAAAGAGAAGGCGAGAGGGTTAAAAATGGAATACCTGGGTAGATGGTGACGGTCCGATCATGGTAGATTATGTGACCATGTTGCACATCAGTGGTACCATGGGTAACAACTGCTAAGATAGTTGATCCCAATATGCCAAAGTCAGCTACAAGGTTCCAGGTTAGACCGAATTGCGGATGCAAATGCACATCCAGGATCGGCGATCTTATTTTGATCGGGGGATGACTGGTCCCTGCAAAATAATGGAGTACCGTTAGGGATGCAAATGATGGTTTGTGCATTCCATTTGTAATCTCCCGTACTGTAGGATGTCAACCAGATGAAACAAGTCCCCTGGCTTTTCACCGTGAAGATGCGGCCTAGATGGCGCACTGCGTCTTCGAACGTGTAGGGGTACAAATCTGTCGCCGCCAACATGCACCAGCCTCTGCCGTTACTGCCTCCTGCATTGATGGCAATCCTTATGTCGAACACCGCGATGAGAGAGTAATCATAGTAGCCGCGTCACTTTGTCGGCGGGTCTGCAATTGCTATCTTCTTCAATCTCATGTAGGCATCAAGATACGTATTCTTGCCCAGCCAGTCCGGAAGGCCGATCACAATGGTGGAGAAGGGGTCTACCGGAACGGCCGCACTGCTGTGGATGTTGTGCAAAATGATGGTGGTATCCGGCGAGAGGTATGCAAGCCAATCTTCGTTGGCACCGACCCAGACCTATATATAAGACGGTGGGCAGCGGAGAAATTACGGGATGGAAATTGAATAACTAAGTACTACATGATCAAACTCCATTACTGACCTGATCATCGGTAACTCTAGCGGAGTCAACGTGCAACCATGGCCAGGGAGCAGTAGACTGTTCGAAGGATTGTCCCATAGAAGAACCTTCTCCTCGAGGATGCATGGAAGACCAACAAGCATGGCCTGTTTAAGCAGCGTCTTGAAAAAGTTGGTGCAGGAAGCACCGAGTCTTGCGGCGGTGAGGACGTCGGAGCGGCGTGCGATTTCTCCCACAGGATCGTCGTCCAAGGTCTCCCAGCCCCGACGAGGAGGAGAACCGCCTGGCGAATCCATGGGAGCAGCGACGAACTGCCTTCTCTTCGGGGGGAGGGGAACTGGCGAGGAGGAGATAAGAGCGTAATAACTGCAGGGCCTCGTCCCTTCCAACTCTAGATCGTTCCTCGGCGAAGGGGTGAGGCTATTATTTACTACTAGTACTCCCTCCGATTCTTTTTACTCTGTGCATAAGAGCAGACCCGGATACCAAGGCAGGGGCTTGCTGCATGCTTTCTGGACGAAAATACCCCTGGCGCATGGATAGGAGGAGTTAGCAGCTATAAATGCCCCATGCAGCCCATTGGCTGTCCGCCCGCGTTCTCCTCTCTCTGCATGCTGCATGGTTGTCTCCCTCTCTCTCACATGACTGCTTGCGGTGGCGCTGGCCTATGAGAAGCTCGCGTGGAGATAGCAATCTTCTCTCCAGAAGAGATTTTTTTTGAAAGAAAGGGATTATGGAACGTTGTGGGATTGCATTATACTGTAAATAATAGCACTAGTAAGAAATTTTTGGCACTAGGTAGTAGTTTTTGGCGTGGATTAAGAAATTTTGGGTATGTTTTTGCCATTTTTTGTACACGCCAACTAGTGTCAAAAAACGTCTTACATTATGTGACGGAGGAGTACGTACTCGTACTGTAGTAGTACTAGTACTACTTTTCTCAACTAGTAGTGCGATGTACTATACTTCTAGTCTAGTCTAGTATAGTGCACCAGTTTTGAACTCTTGAATCTCAGGGCCAAGGAGCTACAGCTGGAAGTGGAGGGTACTACTGTTCTCTAGAACCATCGTTGTACTATCAATGCAGGGGAAGTACACCTGCGTAGTGGCCTAGTGGGTACTCTCGGTGCTCTATTCAGCCGCTCCTCTCACGTAGCTCGCCTACTCAGCCGCTCCTCTCATGCACACACTAGCAGCCTGTTTATCAGCGACGGTTACTGCGGGGGCAGAACATTTGAGTTACTTGATACAACGAGACTAGGCTTTTCGCTTCCATTTGTGGAGGTGTAATGGATCTCGTCGAACTTTGTTAGTAGTTCCTTCTTTATGAATGAGATGAAGCAAAGCTTTTTCCTCCGTTTCAAAAGAACACGGCAAGAGGAATTTCTTTTATAGTAGAGCCGATAATGGAGTGAAGTCCATGCATGCAACGCCACAAGCTATAGTGTAGTAGTAGACTTTACGTACAGAGCCATATTGCACAGTTCCCAATGCCCTCCCAGGCTTTTCCGGCTCCTCGGGCTTAATTGGGAGGCGCTAGTTTAAATATGCTACTAGTTGGAAGCTGCAAGCGAGGTGCGGCTAGGGCGAGCACGCGAGCCACGGGATGCTGGGAAGGAAAACCCATTCACGTGGCTAGGCTGTCCAGTGCACCCAGATTGTGGGGCCGCATGTCCGTTTGACTTCAAAACTGAAACTACCCATGTAAAATATTGGCTCGCAGCAAAGTGTAGTAGTACTATTTTAAAAAAAGGCCGCCGTGCGTTCGGCCGGGATCGAACCCACAAAACGAGGTATACACTCCCGTGACCACTAGTAGTACTCGTTGGAGTACAATGCAACCTAGAATCACCTTTTGTCGCCAGTAGTACGTACATTGTTCCTTACAAGAAACCCCTAAGAGCATGGTTAATAGTATAGCCAGCTGCTGGCTATAAGCCAGTGCCATGTCATCTACAACCCATCTTATAGCCAACATGTAGTAGTAGTTTATTTCTTATAGCCCGCTGACTCAGCTCAATTGTACTTGCTCTAATAATGCAAGAAACCATTAAAATGCCAAGAAACTACTATCACTTGCATATGTGGCAGACCTAAGATAAGACTACCTTATCAACCATTATACATGATCTTACCAACAAAAATCCTCGAGTGACCTCCTACCTCCGGCCCGTCCACCTAGTCATCCTCGGCCATGGGACGCAGCTACCGCCGCCGGCAGAAGGCGAGGTCAAAACCGCCGGCGGTGCAGAGCCCATGTTGCGGCAGCCCGGATGCCAGCTCCGTCCGGCGCTCGCGGCCGCTAGCTAGCCAAGATAGCTCCATCCAGCTGCTTGTCTGCAAGGTTTGCTAGCTAGATTGGCAAGGCAGCATGGTGGCTTGCTCTCGCGCGCTGCGCTAAGGATAGCCATCTGGCTCGAGTGAAGGCCAGCGCGGCGGCTTGCTCGCTCGTGAGTCACGCTCGGGCCAGCCTGCCAACCCGTGCGGAGGCCAGCGCGGCGTCCGGCCTGTCCGGTAGAGTGGTGACCAACTTGCTCATCACCGGCGCTACCGACGAACACGCATCAGTACTGTTTGAAGTAATGTTCAGGAAAAATAATGATTTGAGGGGGAATAACAGGATAGAAGGTCAGATGTGGGTCCCTCGTGTCAACGGTCAAACAAAATGTGTTGGTTTAAGCTACCTCGTCAGCACGGACATGTGGGCCTACCCTGTCATAAATGGGTTTAAACGAACCTAATCGGTAGGAGTACTAGGTAGTTTTTGGCGTGGATTAAGAAATTTTGGGTATGTTTTTGCTATTTTTTGTACAATAGATTCCTCCTAGGGCTGGTTGAAAGTGGTAGTTTTTTGTTAAATACTCTACATATTGTAAGTAGGAGTGAAAGTTAAGCTTTGGAAACCAATAAGCAAGGCTAGTTACATAGTGCATATGTGTACATGATTGAAAGTAAATATCAACCATTAGTGACTAATATCTTGATGGAAAACTCGAAACTATGGAATGCTAGGAAAAGAAATGCATGGTTGGAAATACTAGCAATGTTCATGTCCGTTGCAATGAATCATAATTAGAATAATACTTATTCACAAACTTGGTACAAAACACTCTAATTTTGATATACATATGTCACTAGAGATATGTTATGTTTTAATTAGAATGTATTCCTTGAGCTGTTTTGGTGAGGTCAGGGAGGGATGTGGTTGGTTTTAAGATACTAATTATGGGTTTTTCTGCAAATTGGTAGACAAGTGGGATGTTGGTGAGAAAAGACAACAACTTACCTCACAATCGTTAGATGTAGATCTAATGGTCAGAAACGACGAATGGCAGACACACCAGCATCACCAACTTAGTCTTGTGTAGGAGTACTAGCAAGATCCGTGCATTGCACGGAACATCAAGATGCATTTTTTTTATAAAACACTTGTTGTGATTGACCCTTGCGGGAGTAATCCCATGTGTAAAAACTAATGATATCTTGAGAAATATGAGATAAGGTGAAGAGGAGTGGGGTGTGGTGGTGGTTGGTGGTCGAACTGAGCGGAGGCATGGGGATTGACGACGCCGGCAGCGGCCACCAGGCCAGTTTGTTCCAGAGGCTTCCTTTCTTAATTGCTCAACAATGTGGTTTGTTGGAGATAAGGATGAACAAGGGAAGGCCTTGTCTGCAAATGTGGAGAGGGGTGCGGGTATCTTTTAGTTTAATTTCCATCCGTCAGATATAGATCAGACGGTATATATTGCAAGATGGCACACGTACCATCATCACCAACTCGGTTTTTTATAAGAGAAGAAATATAGGTATGGAGATACAAACGTATTATCGATACTTGCTTCCGTAAACTAGCATATACATTCTATTCAACGCCTCGGCATGTGGGGCCTTAGCACAATGACTTCTCGACTGTGTAAAACAAAGATTTCCCGTCGCTAACAAGGAGGGGGTGACGGTGGTGCGCTTTTTGGCTTGCTCTACTCCTAGTAGTCATACTAGGTGGTCTAAGCACGTGTAGATTTATTCTTTTTCACGTCTCGTGTTCGTCGTACTGCCACGACTGTTCATGAATAGACGGTAAGTTATTCACGGGGAAAGCCTTGTTGAGCGTGTTTGCGAGAGAGAGAGAGAGAGAGTGCGTGTGTGATATGTTAGAGACTGAGGCAATGATAACAGATTCTTTGTGTCTATGTGTGTGGAGGATAGAGAGAGACATGTACATGGGGCTTTGTGTTGTGTAACATGGAGACACATATACATAATTAGAGAGCAAGTGTGTGAGATACACATGCAGACATGAGGAGAGATGAGGATCCAGGTAAATGGGTGTTTGTGTGTGTCTGTGTGTGTTTGTGCACGCGTTTGTGTGTGAGAGGGAGATAGTGTATGTGGAGTAGAGAGACCACTGATAATGTAAACCTAGTATAAGGGAAGGGGGAATGGTGTGACATGTGTAGTAGCGAGATAGCACGAGTGCGGGCGGGGGGAGCAGACTATTTGGAAGAGACATCAAGTATGTGTGTGGGAGAGGGGTGTGAGAGCGAGAGAAAGAGAGAGCTAGCAACGTTGAGAGAAAGAGAGAGAGAGAGGGAGAGATGGGGCGAGAGGGGTCGTTTGTGTCCATAAATGGCGTATAGATAGGGAGACAATGTTGATGTTGTCCGAAATTGGCCTATGAACGGAGATGCAAGGGAAGCGAGTCATCGTGTGTGTGATAGGGACTTCATGAGAGAGCTAGAATAGATGGTGTAGAGAACAATGTGCGAAATCGAGAACGATTATACATTAGGGAGCTATGCAAAGAGTCACGACATATATGTATACAGGGAAGGAGCTGGGGCGGGTCCGCATGTGGGAGAGATAGAAAGAGGAGAGTGGTGCACAAGGAGACAAAGTGTGCTTGTTTGCAGTGGGGGTGGTGTGTGAGGTGAGTGCGCGAGAACCACATAACTAGGGAGATAGACGTTTGGGGGCGACGTTTTGTGTGTATGGGAAATATACACTCTACATAGTGTTTGTGCTTGGGTAAGAGAGATAGCGGGAGACCTAGAGAGTGAGGGAAGAGATGTGTGCATGCCCAAGAGACAAAGTGATAGAGACCTATGTTGGGGTCCGGACTTTACAAGAGAGAGGGGTGTTAATGTGCTCGTGTGTTGGTGTTTGGGGGAGAGAATGACTTCTCTGTGTGTGTGTGTGTGGTGGGGGGGGTTGACTTCAGATAAAGAGTGAGGTGTCTATATTTGAGGGACTTTAGCGTAATTGAGATATTGTGCACTCATGGTTGATTAATTTGTTTCACAGTTTGTAGTATGAGATAACGATACTTTTGAACATGCGTGATATACCTTGATGTACCAGAATTACAAACCTAAGATTGGAATTTTGGAATTCGACTCCATCATTAGCTTTTGTAATTCATTTAAACGGAGGTACATTTTTTAAGCCGGGATTTCGTGATTTCAAATTCATATTTCAAACCTAGAGATATACACATACGGGCATGTTCAAACTTTATAATAATCCACTTTATTCATACACATACACATTTTTTCTTTTGTCATCAAATTTAGGATAAACACATTTGGAATTTCATTTGAATTGGACCATATGATGGTATTTGCTTGTAGTAGCTCAATGATCCATATTTGAATTGAATGGACAATCTAAGTTTCGAGTTGGAGACATTGATTTTCAAAACTTTCACTTTTTTTGCGTGCAAAACAAACAAATTGTCAGCCATGATATCATAGTCGGCCGTACGAGAGCAGAATACTTATAATTTTAGGCGCCAAAAGCTTTCAAACTTCCCGCTCACATCGAAATATCACGCGCCCGGAAGTTTAGCCCTGCGATATTCCTTTTTTACCCCTGCCACATGAACAGAAAAGGGCTGCTTTGGTAACTCCATTGTTTTCCCATCTTTGCCCCCAACATTCTTCCCCAGAGCCCCTCCCCTTCCCCTCCCCCACCCCCCCCACCCCGGCAAGCCCCCCAATCTAGTCCTCCGCCGCAGCAGTGGACCTCACACCCCGCCGGATCTACCTTCCGCACCTTAGAACCCCCAACTGCCAACTCACCACTTTGTTGGAGCCGCTTCAGCGACTGGCTTGTCCACCGCTCCAGATCTCCTTGACCGCCATCATGGTCCACTACACCGGATCTGCTTAACCGACGCCCTCATCCACCACAGCGTAGACCCTTCACTGACTCCCTCGTCCGCCCCTCCGCTGGCCCTTCATACAAGCCCTCGTCCGTCACAACAGATCCGCCTCATCGAAAGCATTGTACAACGCGCTCGCCGAAGCCTTCATCCATTGCACCGGACCCGCTCCACGGACGCCATATTCAACTCCACCGGCCCTGCTTTATCGACGCCGCAGCCTCATCAGGTTATTTCGATTTGTACTCCTTCGGTTTTTCTCTTTATCGTGCAACTGTTCACTTAGCACAGATGAGCTTTCTTGTATGTCGACAGGCGCCGCAACCGTAGCACCGGAGTCGCTTCAGCAACGGCGATAGCCGGGCCAAACTCAACCGCAACACGAGCACCATCGACGATCCTTAGCTATCAAGTATGACAACGATACCCATACGCTGCCGAGAATCAGGTACTATTATCCAACGGCCGGCACCTACGTTCACTTTCCTAGCATAAGCACCGCACCTTTGAATTTATTTAGGGCATCATTCAGTTTTTCATGAGACACGTTATTCTGCTTGCACTTGTAGGGCCATACTTCTGGCAGTTAACATGTTACATGTGCTAAATTACATACCAGTGCACATATAGTTAATATGCTTTAGTTTTGTTCTGATGCCACCTGTTGGTTCCATCAGACTGCTTAATGTTCTCTATGCTTAATTACACATCAGCAAACTAGCATGTGGTTCCGCTGCTTTTTGTTCGTTTTACCCTACATTTTCTGATGCTAACTATTACATCACTGCTCTGAGCCTCTGTTCATTACTTGTTTGTGTGTTCTTGATCTTCCCAAGTTGCATGACTAATTTCATGCTTCTATTAATTATGGAGCTGCCAACCCCATCAAACAAAATACTTGTTATTTTGGGGCTGGCACTTCGAACAAGCATAAAAATAGAGGGAAGCAGATATACTCCCTCCGATTCTATTTACTCTGCGCATAACTCTTGACCCGCATACCAAGGAGGGCACTGGTTTAATTTTTCTGGACTAATTTTCCAATTAATTAGGGAAGAGGCGGATGGGGTGGGGCACAAAAGGAAACCAGCGCTAGGAATCGGCAACGCGCAGACTAATACGAGAAAACTGAGAAAAAGTTATACGCAAAGTAAAAAGAATCGGAGGGAGTATTGTCGTGTATGCACACACCCTTCTTTCATTAGTTTAGATGAACCATTGATGATCAATTCGGACCAGTGCATGCGATTAAAATTAATTTTACCTAAATAGATGGTGCAGAATAAACTACAACAACTAGATTTGCAACCACGGGATGCTGACGATATCTTCAAAGAACATTGCAATAGCAGCTAGGCTTCACAGTAACATATGGTAAGCCAGTGTGTTTTAGTACATGTGAAATGTAATGCGAGTGGGCTGCTTTCTTGGCTTGTGCCCTCAACGTGTAATCCTACCGAATTACAAATAGTTCAGTTGTCTGCTTTGCTGTATTGCTTGATTCGAATGCTTATTTGTTGTTACGCTATACCTGAGTTGGCCAATATGTCAGCAGTGCCTACTGTACTATCGTACAGAAATGCATGCCTATTTCATTTGAGTCCTTAACTTTTCCTCTCAACTTCATCACAAGACTGTCTTCGTAGTTTATATGAGGCCACACTGTTAAGTGCTTTCTCAGATTATTTCAACTGCTTAGATGCCTTGGCAACTTAAATATAGAGCTTGTACACTCCCTTTCAACTAGGGATGTCAAGTGGGTCCGGTTTAATCCCGATTAAAGTAGTGGTATGATAGTTCAAAAGAGTTTTTGTTTTTTTGAGGAAAATGAACTAGGGAGGTAGCAAAAACTAACTAGATGGGACTGGCGGATTTCATTTATTTGCCACTTACATCCCTAGTTTCATCTTACCATTTTAATTTCTTTTCGGCTAATGCTGCTTCGAACCATTTAAGTATAGTTTGCCATGCTCGGCAATAATTCGTCCGTCGTTTACCATGTAAGCTTACTGCCTGGATCATACAATAACTATCTCTTACTGATGTCCAGCGGAAACCTTTCAGGATGCCGTTCACACTAGGACACAATGTACAACCCCAGAATCTATTTGTGGAAGCAGTGCGCCATCCATGTTACTAGATGGTAGCAGTTCAGAGGCAACACCGCCGGAGAGAAGTCTGAGCACATATATTATAGTGCTTGAGGCTCTACTAGAGGCAGAAAGAGATGGTGTGGCTGCCATGAATGAGGTAATATTTATCTTGAGGCTGAAAATTACGGAATTAGCGGCACACACTATGCAAGCAACCCAAGAATTGGAGGAAGTAAGAATGTTGCATTTGAAGACGAAGGAGGTCCTGCTGTTTCTGCTATTTGAAGCCCAAGATAATCTCGGTTCTTCTTTAGATACCATTTGAAATTTTCATTAGATTATTGTACTTGCATGTTGTGTCATGTCTCTGAATGGATTATGTTGCAAGACCCCCTATGTTGTCCATGTGTTGTAATGATCCGAATTTTTTAGGCGAGGTAATCCTCAGAACTTGTATAATTGACATAAGGTGAACTGTTTGTCGTGTGAGCATATTGTATTGGATGAAATAACTGTTTGACTCAGAGTGTATCCAACCTACTGAATTCAAAGATCACAGCATTTATAAATCATAATCATATATAAAGGTGGAATAAATCTTTGTTGTGGTTTTGAAGAAATAAATAACAAAACATATAATTATTTGTGGATATTCGTAATCGAATACAAATTGGATTCGAATTTAGTTTGCCAGGTCCCAGGGCAAACGTGAATGCTAGTTCTCCCAAGTTTTGAACGAAGCGGCTAAACACCCACTATAATTTGTGTGCTCGAAGCAAGTGTTTGCGAGATGGAAATTAGTGTCTACCCCTGACACTTGACATCCTTATCGACATGATTTACACTGCTGTCGATACGGGTAGACTAGTAACTTCAATCAGACGTGACACGACGGCCTCTGAGCCCATTCAGACACGATGGGCGCCAAACATGGGCGGCAAAACACATTTGATTCAAGCTTGTCTGAAAGACATGTGTCTCTTCCTCCATTTCCCCATTCATACACGGTGGGCGGCAAAACAAACTCTCCTCGTCCGAAATCGATGTAGGCTTATATTTTAAATAGGGGCAGATGTGTAACTTCCATCAGACCTGACACAACCGCCCTACCTGTCAGCCCCGTTCATACACCATGGGCGCCAACCGTGGGCGGCAAAACACCCTCTCCTCGCCCGAAATCGATGTTGGCTAATATGTTAAATAGGGGCAGATGTGTAACTTCCATCAGATGTGACACAACCGCCCTACCTGCCAGCCCCGTTCATACACCGTGGGCGCCAACCGTGGGTGGCAAAACACCCTCTCCTCGCCCAAAATAGTTACCGGCAAATATTTAGGAGATGCAATATTACCGTCCTATCCCCAACCGACGCGATGTCCGAAATTTAAATGGGGGATAACTTCGTAACTTTCCCCCATTTCAGAGAAGCGCGTCCCAAAGTTTGAGATCCCCCCTCCCCTCCATTTCCCCATTCATACACCGTCGGCGGCACGACAACCTCTGCACTGCTGCCAGCCTCCTCCGTCTGCCACCCCATCCTCCACCTTGCCGGAGCCGCTACCCCTACCCTGTCGTCCACTGCAAGAGATGGACATCTCTCATCCACGGTGCTGGACCAGGATCCTTTCATCGCCTCCTCTCGCTTCATCGGTGCCGTCGTCCACCTTGCCGTTGCCGCTCCTACGACCGCCTCGTCCACTGCAACAGGATATATCCCCCGACCCGGCCGTCTGCCGTCTAAAGTCTTCTTCCCCGCCGCCGACAGCCATCGCACCCATAGCACCCTCAACATATCAGCATAGGCCTACACGGCGTCGCAAGAGAGGTGGTACTCTTCCATATGTGCTTAAGTTATTGATCTCACCCGGAAAATAGATTGTAATTTGTTTACTGTACTTTTCTTGTCCGTACCAAATCATAGTGGCTAGTTGAAAGCAAACATTGGTTGCGAAGTAGCTTTGTCCGGTTTGCACCTTCAGATCCGCCATGGCACGGGCACTATACTCGTAAATCTTATGGTTTCCCCCTTTATATTCACTACCATCATCGTAGGTGCTTCGTGTCATGCTAGCACTACTCCTTAAGACCTCAACCCAAAGATTACGTGTTGAAATACGAATCTGATATGATGCTCATATCACTAAAATAGAGAACGTTTAATTTGTCACCTAATGTTCCTACATTCGTTTCGAAAAGCATGTGCGCCACCCACTGGTCCAGCTAGTTCCACTTTCCTGATTTTTCTCTTGATGCTGAGGGTTTTCCCCTTTTATCTACTCTACTATGATCTGCGTAGGTGCTTTCTGTCATACTAGCATTACTCCACCCTTCAAGCTAAACAACACAACACTCAGAATTCGAAAGCTTAGTTGTTTAAATATGAATGTGATATGATACTGATATTAGTTAACCGACACACTTAATTGGTTAGCTAAAGGTCCCACTTGAGTTTCCAAATGCATGTCGCGACATATAGAGAGACAGCATAATTGCATTTCTTTGTCACTTGTTGACCGTACTTTCTTGTCCATACCAAATCTTAGTTGTTATTTCAAAGCAAACATCGGTTGCTAACTACCCTTTGCGCGGTTTGCAGCTTCAGATCTGCCATCCAACTGCCACGGTCAACACTGTACTCATCATGCTTATGTTTTCCCCATTTTATGATGACCACAATCAGCCTACGTGGTTCGTGTCGTAATAGCACTGCTCCACCCATCGAGCTAAACAAGCTTAGTTATACAAATTCATATATGATATTATTGCTGATATTAGTAAAACTGAGAGATGTTTAATTGGTTAGCTAAATGTTCCTACTTTAGTTTCGAAATGCATGTGAGCCACATATGGAGAGACCGGAAAGAATAGTATTTCTCTGTGCGCTCTAGTTCATCATGGGTGGCCAACCGACATTGTATTAAAAGACTTGTAATATCTTCAATCTGCTTGCTCTTCTACTCTTCTTTAAGATGATACTCTTCTCTTCCGGTCGACTGGTCAGGTCGAGTTGTTCTCCGTTAGTATATTTTGAATCTGTCAGGTCAGGTCGACTTGTTCTTCTTTACTATATGTTGAAGCTATCATCTGCGAAGTGTCATCACTTCTGGAGCTCTCATATTTTGAGTAGTAGGCCACTTATATTAATGCACACAACAAATTACAGCATGCATGGCATCTTTTAAAAGAATTGCAGAGATAGCACAAAGGGGTTTACAGGGAGGCAGTATTGGATTAGAATCACTTCTGCATTACAAAGAAAATCTCACTTGTTTTTATGTTTTCATGCATGTCAGATATTGAACATTATCAAAATGAATATGAGAATGGGCGCATGAGAGGAATATTGCGGAATGATCCACTGCCTAACAAACTTGGCATGGTGGAGGATGGCCTATCTTATTCACCCATCAAGTTGCGTGCTCTAAGTTTGCAAAGTTGTATTGGTTGCACATATTTTGCTTCTGACCTCTTGCATTACTTCTACTTTGTTACACCATCTGCTTAGTTTAAGCATCATATATGAGTATATGCCATACCTATCCATTTTCTGTACCTATTCCATGTGTCGTCACACTATGTTTTTCTAGTCAAATGTTGTTCTTTCGTAATAGGTGTCCAAAAGGAAGAGGGTGAGTGCAGGTCGTCAAGGAGTACAAACTAGGTATTTGGAAAAGGTAGTGATACCTGTTAAATCAGATAGATCAGCAGCCACAGAAAACATAGGCCCAACTATACCACACTTTACCCCTACTCCAGTGGCCAAACCCCTATTAGAACTGTTGGGAGCCCAGTGTCAGGTACTGTCTATGATATCAATTCAAAATTTGAACTCCTAAATTTCTTCTTGTGCCTTACATTCTGTCGGCATTCTGGGAACGGGGATCCCCAGACTTGCCTGCCTACGGCCTGCGGCGTGGCTCAAAGGGGGGCCCAGCACGGCCCATCTTCATCAACACAGACCCAAGACCCTCGCGAGGGGCCAAGCCTCGCGGGGCGGACGACATGGAGCTTCCTCAGGCACGGCCTCATCAGGCTGGCTCACGAGGAGGCAGAGAGATCGAGGCAGGGTACCTCACGAGGTGCCCGTGACGCAAGCCATGACGACCAAGGGTGCCAGGCGGGCGCCAGCCCGCGCAGTGTCCTCCTTTCCTCTTTGGTGCAAAGGGAGCAAGCGCAGGCGAGAGCATCAAGCAAAGGCACCCGTTTCGGTGCAACGAGACCAAGACCAGTCCAACGGCAGGGAGGAAGTCATTGTGGAGCCCAAGCCAGCGTCACCACCAGAACCTCTGGCAGGCGAGGACCAACTTTAGTCAGGATAAGTGTACCAGATGTTCCCCTCCAAAATGGCCAATTGTTGGCGCCCTTCCCGCTCAATATTTGGGAAGAGGCCCAGGGCCTTTGCCTATAAATAGGACTAGCCACCCACAGGGTAGAAGGGATCAAAATCAAAGAGAGAGAGAGAGGGGGGGTGACTGAACTCCTCCTAGCAGTTCATCCCCTCAGCCAAGAACAGACCTTCGCGAGGCTGTTCTTCCTTGTATTGCTCATCATCATCAGCCCAAGAGGAAATCCACCAAACCACACACTGGAGTAGGGTATTACACCACAACGTGGCCCGAACCAGTATAAACCCTGTGTCTCTTGTGCTGTTCTTTCCATAGCTTAGATCTTAGCGTGGCGGTGGGGCGCAGGTAGGTAGAAGGCGAAATCTCCGCGTGCACCCCAGTGTTCGAACCTCAAGGGTCTGCCGGAACCCGAAATCCGACATTTGGCGCACCAGGTAGGGGTGCGCCGGAATCCACCTTCTACCGCTTCGTGTCCCGTCGCTTCGTCATCACCATGTCCGGTGACCAGGCGGGCAACCCAGATCCATGGGTGGCGTGGCCCACCCGCGCAGAGCCGCTCGCCTCGGGCGACCCCATGCCCCAGGCAGCTCGCGGTCCGCAGGGTGCTGCGGGCCGCGGGCGACGCGGACAAGCTTCGACAGCTCTCACACCGCGGCAAGCGCGGTCGGCAGCAAGGGCCTCCAATCACGCCGCGACCACGACACCGTACACCCGCCGGGAGTAGGCGAACTCGAGGGCCGCGCTCATGGTGGCCCGAGAGCTGCTGCAGTGCAGGCTGCTGGAGGGCTGCCACGATGTGCTGCTGGAGCGGGTGGCAGACCTCCTGGGCTTCGCCGCCTCGGGGGCTCACCCCTTCTGCACCCAGCTCCCATCTCAAGCCCAGGGCGGCCCGTGCGGGGGCTCCGCGCGCGCCCACGGGCTCCAAGGCTACTCCAACGCCAGCGAAGCTGTCGGCACCGGACCGGCGGCGGCGCTGCCCCCGCTCCCGGTCCGCGAAGAAGAAGGACTCGACGCGACCCACGGCTCCCATGGACAGCCGCGCTACCACCCCACGGTGGGCGCGTCAAGCAGAGCTGCATGGCGCGCGGAGCACTACGGCATGGCCTTCGGGATGACGGCGCCAGAAGAATACGTGCCCCTCATGATGGACCAAGGACACCCTCACAAGGGCGAACAAGGCTCGCTCCTCAGCCCAAGCTGGCGGGACGAGGCACCAGAAGCTGAGCCCTTCCAGGAGCCCCGGGACGGTCCCACTGGCCACGCTGGAGGCAACGATTATCGGGTACCGCTAATTCCTCAGGAGCAGGCATACGCTAATCATGGATCGCAGGAGGTGCAGGTCACCACAGCGAGCAGCTTCCCCGCTCCCACAGTCTCCTACCCCTCGGGAGGAGGGCGCAGGGGGCTGCAGGAGAGGGGCCGAGATCCGACATCACCACCGCGGCGTTCGGAGCAAGGTGTTCTCAGGAGGTAGGCCCTCTACTGGGGAGGTGCCTCAGGGCCTGCCCCTGGCAGAGGACCCGTGGTCGTCGGGGGAACCACTGGCGACCGCTCTACCCCATCGACGGCGTCCTGGTTTCCGATCGTCGTTGATGGCACTAGAGTGTGGCGCAAGGCGGGGCCCTCGTCTGGCGATATGAAGCAAGGCCGGTACCTGTGAAGAAGGCCCAGTGCCTGTGAAGCTCGCCGCCCCGTGACACTCTCACGTAATAATGAGTGGGGTTGTACACGCCCCAGAGTCTCAGGGGTGCCGGCCTTAGGCCCTGGGGCTCCCTCCCACGCCTAGTGGCAGCACTTAGCTCCGCGCTGGTGAGAAGACGTCCAAGACTAGATTAGGTGCCAGACGCGGCCTTTTGTCTGCTTTCGTTGCTTTTCCCTTTGGTTGTCGCTTTCCCCCATTGGATTTAAGTTGGATTCGAATTTGAGATTTGCGTGTGTTCGGGGAAGGGGTGCTTAGTCTCGTTCGAGCAATTTCTCGTGTTTTGGTTACCACTTCGCCTCAGCTGCCTCCCCTCGTGAGCCCCACGCGAGCCGGGTTAGGCCTAGCTTGCGCGCAGCCCAGACTGCCACCGCCGCGTCCTGTCAGGAGGGTGTTTTACTACAGATCCTACGGATTCGATCAGGGAACACTCGGGACACCACAGCCTCCCACAGGCTACCTTAGGGCCCGCACGGGACAAAGGTAAACTAGCCGACCAGCGCGTCGCTTAAGCCAACCACTTGGCGCGGGCGCATGGGCAATGTAATGTCTACTAGTACGAAGAACACAAGTTTTACATGAGGGGCTCCCCCTCCAAAATGCTCTCACAGCCATCAGGCCAAAACCTGAGTTCTATTCATGCAGGGTAAGGAAATAGGAATGATGCATGATCAGTCAGATAAATCCCCCAATGCGTCCTCAGGAGCACCACCCGAACCGTTGCTGGCGTCGCTGAACTCGCCATCGCTGTCTGCGTTGCCGCCAGCAGCGTCAGGGCCGTTCACCACACCGCCCTCGTCGGCAGCCACGATCATGCTGTCGTTGTCCGAAGCGAAGGCCCTGACAAGAGCATCCACATTGTCTTCCACCCAGTGCGCCAGGTCATCTCGGACGGCCTGGGGGACTGGGGCGATGGCGGCGTCGAAATCGAAGTGGGGATCCATGTTCCGGAGATGGCTGAAGACGCGAGAAAAGGCGCGCCCGAGCAGGGCGCGGCTCCTCTCCTCCACCAACCTGTCGGCCCTGACCGACCACGCCTCCAGCTGCGTCACCACGTCGGTGAAGAACTGAAGGTTGCCGGCGTAGTTGACTGCGTGCGGCTCGCCAATAGCCGCCTCGCAGATGTTGCCCAAGGCTGTGTTGGCTCTCTCCCGGAGCGTGGCAAGCATGGGGCCGTGCTCATGCTCCAGGATCCGCCGCTGACGTATCTCGTCCGCATTCTGGCGCGCGACGACCTCAGCCTCCTCCACCCGCTGGCGAAGAAGGAGCACCTCGGCCTGGGAGGTGGTTGACTCCCCTTGCGCTACCTCAAGGGCGGCCCGAAAAGCATCGGCCCGCCGCGTCGCTTCCTCCAGCTTGGCCCTCAAGGCAGCAGTCCTACCTTCAGCCTCGGCTTGGATCAACTCCAGTCACTCCTCGAACTCGTGCTCGAGGTTCAAGCGCGCCATCGCCACCCGACGTCCGACCTCCTCCAGGACACAGGCTTCCCGTGCAGCGACATCATCCTCCGCCTGCGTCACCAAGCACTCCCTCGTCTCCAGATGCTCATACTCGCGGGTATGTTCGGCGGCTTCCAGCGTTAGCGCCTCCTCACGCTTCTGGAGCTCTGCTGGGTTGCCAGAGGCCGCCTTCATCGACGCGCGGGCTGCCTCGCGCAACTCCACTTGCTCCTCCAGTGAGTGGCACCAGGCCAGGAGCTCCCGAGCCCGCTCCTCCGCCGCCTCTTGCCGCCGGTCAGCTTCCTGGGCCTCCTCAGCGGCCCAAGATCAGGCCTCCCGAGAGGCCACCAGCGACGCCTTGGCCTCTGCGTCGTAAAGATCGCGCTGACGGCGCGCAAGGGCGATGGCGCCCTCCAGCTCGCGCCTCTCTGCAGCCAGGCGCTGGCCCTCGGCCTCAAGGCGCGCGTCTTCATCAGCAAGCACCTCACCAAGCAGGCTCACCGCGTCAGCCGCCCTTCGAAGGAATCCTTGGCGAAGAGCGCGATGCTCCCGGGCTCGCTCGAGCACGTCTTCCACACCATCATCTGCCCCGAGCAAGCGCCGGGGGCCACGAATCAGCACTCCCCCTCCGGGCAGGGGGTTGGGGGCTGGCACCCTCGCGACGGTCGGGCATGCCACGCCAGAAGCCCGGCCTAGAGCCAGCCCGTCCCCAGATGAAGAGTGCAGGGAGTGCCTCAGCCAATCACAGTCCACGACCAGGCGAGAAGTCCATGGCAGGCTAGCTATGCCACGAGAAGGCCCGCGAAGGAGGATCACGAGGTGTGCAGGGCCATGATGCGCCTCGGGACGGTTCGCCTCTCTGATCGCCCTCGCCGCAAGGGCTCTGCTGCTCGGAGCACTTGAGGACGGTGGAGGGGGCGAAGCCAAGGGAGACGGCACCTCAGCCATCTCCGCGAGCTCGGCTGGAAGGGGCCTGCGGAGCAAGGATCAGTGAAAGCAACAGAAGGATCGGGAGCTGGGAAAGGAGAAGGCTTACTCATCAGTGGCGAAGTACTTCCTACGCTTCAGCAGGCGACAAGGGTAATCATCGCCCAGGGCCTCCCTTCTCTTCCGGAGGGCCTCAAAGTCCACGCGGAAGCGGCCCAAGAGTTGAGCGCAGGGATCATCCTGCGACGAAGACGGAGTGTCAAGGCGATCCGTGTCAGGGGCACTTGCCTAATGCGCGCTGCCAATCGCCTCGCCAAGAGAAGCAGCTGGAGCCTCAGGGGCCTCAGTTGCAGGCGCTGAGGGCAGTTGCTTGCCACCCTCAGCCTCAGCGGCATGGGCCCCAAGAGTTGCTCCCTCATGAGCACCGCCCGGCGCTGTCACCCCGCCGGGAGCCCCCTCGGCCTCTGGCACCTCATGCCTCCCTGCTCCGCCACTTGAGGAAGAGTCGCCTTGGCCGACTGGAAGGGCAGTCACCATCACTGGGTTCTCGCGAGGCCCCTGGAGGCCGGCGGGGCGCGGCCCCCACTCATCGAAGATAGGCATCTGATTCACAAAATCGCCCCTGTTCTGGCAGAGATACAACAAGGCCCCTCCCTGCTGGATGTTGCCAGGGTTGGGGTCCCCAGTCAGGATCAAGAGCGCTGTCTTCAGCACTTCAGGCGTCAGGTCCTCTTCCTAGAGCCTCATACGATCATCACGCCCACTGAAGGCCAACATCCGGCGGGAGTGGCGTTGGAGAGGAGCAACGCGGCGTAGCAGGAACTCCTTCACCACCTTGGGCGATGTCACGCCAAGCGACCTCAAGAACACGAAGTGGTGCCAGACGAAGACGAGCCGGGGGCTCTCAAGCATCTCCTGGCCCCAGCCCGAATTGGGGACAGCAGGCGAAGTTGGCTCCGATAGCAGGGGGCTGGGCACCCCTGCATCCACATACAGCCACCGCTCACGGAACCCAGCCGCGGGCAGAGGGAGCCTGAAGTCAATCCCTGAGGCCGCTGTCTCAGACGCGGCAACGAAGCTTATGCACGCCCAGCCTTGGGTAGGGTCGACAAGGCACAGAGAGAAGAAGTGGCGCAGCAAGGCAACCAAAGGAAGGATGCCCATCATTGCCTCGCAAACAAAGGTGAAGACCGAAAGGAGGGTGATGGATTCAGGACCCAGATGCATCATGTGGATCTGATAGTGGGAAAGCACGTCATTGAAGAAATCAGAAAAGGGGGGAACCAGACCCGCCCACAGGGCGTCGGCAAAATACGGGACCTCGGTGACTATCCTGTCGATGGAGAAGTGGGACGCGGGCCAGGCCGTCGTCCTCCCGCATTCGTTGAAGATAGTGGCCAGAGCCGAGCTGACCTTGCCCAAGCCCTCGATGGGGGCCGCCAACGGCGGCGAGCAAGGCGGAGGCATGGGTTTCTTCCCTCTTCCCGTCTTCATCGGAGCCATGGCGATAGGAAGGGGGGAAGGTTCGAGATTGGGTTGAAAACAGAAGCTGGAGTTCGAGAGGAGGAAGGACAGAGGGCGCTCGAGCAATAGAAAGGGGAGCGGCTATGTACGACTACGAGTCCGCCTAGCATGGCGCAAAATAAGGGGGCGTGGGGGAACAGTGCCGCCCATGCCCAATCAACCGCCACGCGATGCCCGAGGCCGCAGGTTGTTAGGGTCCGCAGTGCATCGCTCTTGCCCTTTCGCCTCCCTGCACGGCCAAGTCCGGGCTCGCCTTGGGCCCGGGGGCTACTGTCGGCGTTCTGGGAACGGGGGTCCCCAGACTTGCCTGCCTGCGGAGTGGCTCAAAGGGGGGCCCAGCACGGCCCATCTTCATCAACACAGACCCAAGACCCTCGCGAGGGGCCAAGCCTCGCGGGGCGGACGACACGGAGCTTCCTCAGGCACGGCCTGATTAGGCTGGCTCGTGCGGAGGCGGAGAGATCACGGCGGGGTACCTCACGAGGTGCCCGTGACGCAAGCCATGACGACTATGGGTGCCAGGCGGGCGCCAGCCCGCGCAGTGTCCTCCTTTCCTCTTTGGTGCAAAGGGAGCAAGCGCAGGTGAGAGCATCAAGCAAAGGCACCCGTTTCGGTGCAATGAGACCAAGACCAGTCCAACGGCAGGGAGGAAGTCATTGTGGTGCCCAAGCCAGCGTCACCACCAGAGCCTTTGGTAGGCGAGGACCAACTTTAGTCAGGATAAGTGTACCAGATGTTCCCCTCCAAAATGGCCAATTGTTGGCGCCCTTCCTGCTGAATATTTGGGAAGAGGCCCAGGGCCTTTGCCTATAAATAGGACTAGCCACCCATAGGGTAGAAGGGATCGAAATCAGAGAGAGAGAGAGAGAGAGAGAGAGAGGTGACTGAACTCCTCCTAGCAGTTCATCCCCTCAGCCAAGAACAGACCTTCGCGAGGCTGTTCTTCCTTGTATTGCTCATCATCATCAGCCCAAGAGGCAATCCACCACACCACACACTGGAGTAGGGTATTACACCACAACGGTGGCCTGAACTAGTATAAACCCTGTGTCTCTTGTGCTGTTCTTTCCATAGCTTAGATCTTAGCGTGGCGGTGGGGCGCAGGTAGGTAGAAGGCAAAATCTCCGCATGCACCCAGTGTTCGAACCTCAAGGGTCTGCCGGAACCCGAAATTTGACACATTCTCTCTTGTATGAAAACTAATTTCAGATGAATCTCCTTGCTCAAAGGATCATGATCTCAAAACAATAATGGGCTCTGCATTGCTCTTGTTAGTACCTCTCTCCCTTCTGCCTTGTAATGCTGTACTTAATTAATTGCTATTTGATTATGTATCATCAGTCTGCACCTGAGCTTCATTATCCTATGTTTCTTCCAATATTATTTGATCTATATTTACTCTTTGCAAAATGTAGAATAATGGCAACGCTTATAAAGAATTTTCTTTGGGGAATTTATTGAATTATCCTTCCATCAACATGGAGAAGGGCTTTGTCCAGCCCATGTTAACATGTAATGTAAGTTCATCCTTCTCAGGCCTTCAAACTTTGTTCTAGTATAGATTTGGATAGGCATCATTTCCTCCACTATTGTTTGCTTTGTTGTTTACATCTGATTGGATGTTTGAAACAACTACCAGTTTCAAATTGTAGTTGTAAAAACATGTTCCTTATGCAGAACAGATCCATTTATTGCAAACAGGTAATATGTGTGATAGCCGTGATAGCCTAGCGTAAGTTCCTTGCTTATTTATTTCCTTGTTGTCTTGTTTATTTGTTTGCTTGTAGTCATTGCAGTTCTTTTTCCGCGGTTTGCTAGTGGCTGCAATAACCTACTTTTTAAAACTAGGCCACAATAACCACGGGCTAATATTTACTGTAGTGACACTGGGCCTCCTACGGGCCGTAGAAACAGTGGGCCTTCTATGGGTCGTAGAAACAATGGGCCTTCTACGGGCCGTAGAAACAATGGGCCTTCTACGAGCCGTATCATCAATGGGCCTTATACGGGTAGTATGATCGATGGCCAAACATGGGCCAATAACATGCCGCATTATGGCCGTAAACGGGCTAGAGTTGGAATCGTTCGTTCATGGGCCGACCATAACAGGCCATCGTTAATAGGCCGTATTTGATGATGCTATGAAAACGGCCCAACGTATTAACGGACCACAAACGGGCCGACTGTAACCACGGGCTGAATTTGGCCCACAAGCAGAAAATGACAGTAAAGGGCCGTAAGTAAACGAATGCTGGAAATGAGCCCAAGAATAAATGGGCTCTGAGAAGGCCGAAAGATAACATGGGCTGGAAACGGCCCAACGGAATAATGGGCCGTTATTGGGTATAAAGTGATACACTATTCATTACGGGCCAGTTTCACCACGGGCCGTTAATGGGTGTAAAGTGATACACTGTTCATTACGGGCCAGTTTCACCACGGGCCGTTAATAGGCCAAGAGTTACATAGGGCCTCATATGGGTCGAAAGACGTCATGGGCCATACATGGGCCTGAAGTGAAAATGGGCTGGAATCATATTGGGTGGCCCAGATGACGCTACTGGGCCTAATTCGGATAGGACGTAACGGGCCTTAGGTTAGCGGGCTGTAAATGGGCTATATGCAAACAGGCCGTTAACAGGATTTACATGGGCCGGCCCGCCACCTTTTGACCAAGTCAAACGGTCCGACCTTTTCACAGGAATGGGCCTCTGTTGGGCCGTGCCACATGTCGACGTATCATAGGCGCCTATCTGACCCACTGACGAGCTGACACGTGTTTCATCCGGCCAATAAGAATTTTACACGTGGAAATTTCCCATTGGTCGGGGCTGTTAACGGGTTGTCGGATCCAAAACCCGACCCAATAGCTTAACGGCGTTCCGTTATGGTGGATGCCACGTGTCGGTCACCCTTGACGAAAGCACTTCTGTGACGCGCGATTTATCGTCATGGAAGTGGACACTTTCGTGATGATAATTTTGGTAATGTCATGGAACACTTCTACACAGCATAGGTATGACTATCTTGATTCTGTCATAAATTTGTCATGGATGTACATGCATGACAAAAAACGCGACCTACTGTGACAAACACGTATCATCACGGAAGTGTATTTTTTGTAGTGAAGGGGGAGGCTGGCCGACCCTATATGGGCGCGCCCCAAGTAGGAATCCTATTCCTAGTAGGTTTCCAACAAGGAAGAGAGGGGGAGGAAGGGGAGGGAGAGAGGGAGAAGGAAAGGGGGGCACTGCCCCCCCCCCTTCCCTAGTCCAATTCGGACCCAAGGGGGAGGGGGCGCGCGGCCTTCCCTAGCCGCCCCCTTTCTCTCTCCACTAAGGCCCATGAGGCCCATTAGTTCCCCTGGGGGTTCCGGTAACCCTCCGGCACTCCGGTTTTATCCGGAACATTTCCGGTGTCCGAATATAGTCGTCCAATATATCAATCTTTATGTCTCGACCATTTTGAGACTCCTCGTCAAGTTCGTGATCACATCCGGGACTCCGAACTACCTTCGGTACATCAAAACACATAAACTCATAATATCGATCGTCATCGAACGTTAAGCATGTGGACCCTACGGGTTCGAGAACTATGCAGACGTGACCGAGACACTTCTCCGGTCAATAACCAATAGCGGAACCTGGATGCTCATATTGGCTCCTACATATTCTATGAAGATCTTTATCGGTCAAACCGCATAACAACATACATTGTTCCCTTTGTCATCGGTATGTTACTTGCTCGAGATTCGATCGTCGGTATCTCAATACCTAGTTCAATCTCGTTACCGGCAAGTCTCTTTACTCATTCCTTAATGCAACATCCCGCAACTAACTCATTAGTTACATTGCTTGCAAGGCTTATAGTGATGTGCATAGAGGGCCCAGAGATACCTCTCCGACAATCAGAGTGACAAATCCTAATCTCGATCTATGCCAACTCAACAAACACCATCGGAGACACCTGTAGAGCATCTTTATATTCACCCAGTTATGTTGTGACGTTTGATAGCACACTAAGTGTTCCTCTGGTATTCAGGAGTTGCATATTCTCATAGTCATAGGAACATGTATAAGTTATGGAGAAAGCAATAGCAATAAACTAAACGATCATAGTGCTAAGCTAACGGATGGGTCAAGTCAATCACATCATTCTCTAATGATGTGATCCCATTCATCAAGTGACAACTCATGTCCATGGCTAGAAAACTTAACCATCTTTGATTAACGAGCTAGTCAAGTAGAGGCATACTAGTGACACTCAGTTTGTCTATGTATTCACACATGTACTAACTTTTCGGTTAATACAACTCTAGCATGAATAATAAACATTTATCATGATATAAGGAAATATAAATAACAATTTTATTATTGCCTCTAGGGCATATTTCCTTAACCGAGATGTCCATTAGGTGTGCCATTGCGCCCTACGAAGCTTGATGCACTAGTGCAGGATGCTGCTAATGCGACACTACGATCAGAGACCCTTCGAGAAACTGCATGCAATGGAATAATCGCAAACGGTGATGTATGAAAACCACCAGAAATGTGTAAAATGTTTGCGATGACGGATGCATCAAACATGGTTCAGGTTTTAGTTGTATGTGCGATGAAGGGCATACGGTTTAGTTCAATTAACTGTTTGCGATGAGGAGGAACAAAAGAAACAGGCAGCCAGATGAAGGCGTGTGCGATTCACAGCATACGGTTCACTCGGATGAACTATCTGTGATTAGGTAAAACAAAAGAAACGGTCAGCCCGATCAAGGTGTGTGCGATGTACAGCATACGGTTCACTCGGATGAACTGTTTGTGATTAGGCAAGAGAACAGAAACGGTTCAATATAACAAGACGTGTGTGATACGCGGCAAATAGGTCTGTAATCAAAAATGTGTGCGAAGACCGATAATAACACAGACGGTTGCTTCTAATAAGACATATGTGATATGCTCTGTCTACACAACATCTATTGGCCATTGTGGGACGGGCGGTCATCCGGATACGCCATAAGGATGTGAAGAGGCATTCCTATCAGCAAGGACTAGCTGTTCCACCAGTAGCTCATGAAAGAAAACTATCAAGTTAAGTGTGCTCATGCTGGAGCAGCCATCGGATGGGCGACTGGATGGGAAGTTGTGTCAATGTTAAATCAGGTTATGGGATGGGTCATTTCGTTCAAATGACTGAAATGCCCCATTTCCTCAGCTAATTTAACCTTGAGGTCCTCATTTTTTTAACACATGTTAAAGAAGGTCTACCGCATTACTTTTTGACAATGTGCGATACGTGGAATACAGTTGATCCATCTGACCTATTTGTGATGGAATAGGCCATGTGTGTTGTGGGAAAATGCTTGCTAGTATTCAACCATTTGGGATTGATGAATTCATCACCGACGGGTTCCCTAGTGTGGTCCGTGTTCATCTGATCATCATCTACTTCTTGTGCTAGCTCGATGCTAAGTATCCATTAATTGATGGCGTTTTATGAACGCGCTACCGTTTCCCGCCATTTCCTCACCTGTTTCCTGCCACCCTGCTATATTGTGCATAGGGGGCGCGCGATGCACGGAGGCGACAAGCGCAGCCTGTAGCGCATCCACCTTTTCCAAGCATGCCAACCCACCAAAGCACCACCTCTGCCATCAACCTCGTCAACGAGGAAAATGAGCAGGCGCCACGGCCCGTCGAGACCGAGGCGCTCCCCAGTAACGCGATGGATGACGCCGTGATGCGCGTCATCGCCAGGGTTGAGCAGACCTTTGGCGCATGGCGCTTGAGCACCGTAGATCAAGATAGGCATGTCAACGCCGACAGGCTGCAGCTCGCCGCACAACATGATCGATGGCGCGCCGTAGAGCAAGCTAGGCACGTCCGAGCCAATAGGCTGCGCCTCACCACACGGCGACACCATTGGAGCGCCGCAGAGCGACAGGCATGGTGTGCCGCATAGCAAGAGCGGATCAAGCGGCGCTTGCCTGCTGTCGACATGGCATCACAACTGGGTACACATGCCATCAGTACCCCCATTCTTCGCCAGGAGTTGGCAGAGGCCCTCAGCGCCGTACTTGCACCAGAGGTCGGCCGCGCCGTACTTGCACCGGACGCCCGCCGCACCGTTCGCATGGGTGCTGCCGTTCGCCTTGTCCGCGGCCCGCTGGATGCCAACGCGCTGGTCCGTAGGCTCGACCGCCTCCTTGGCCCAGGGGTCCACCTAGGCGCAGTAGAGGAACATGGCCGCCGCATCCTCGAGCTGGTGATCTCTGATGAAATAGCGAACTTGGAGCTCGAGATCGCGCTCCAGATGTACCGCGAGCGTGTCAACCGCTTGGACGAACGCCTGCAAGAGTTCAGGCAGAGCCAAGAGCTACTGGTCATGGTCTCATGGATGCATTTTATTTTGAAAAGTCGTTTCGACCTGGATAGCTATGTATTCACATCAATCATAGTATTGCTCTGTTTATTGCTCGGTTTCAATGTGTGTACTCTGTTTTCCATTCATATATGTTCTGTTTTAATGTGTGTATATACACTTTCCATTTTGTATATGTGGATGATAACAGCTAGATTCAAATTAGTATACAAAAACAGATAGAAAATGGAATTCATAATATATATATATATATATAATATCATCACATATATGTGATGATACTTAACTACTAGGTACAATGCATAAAATTGAAAACGATCAATACTAAAACTAATAATCCCTCCTGGGGCCAGTATTCCGACAGCCCCTCGCCAGCAGCTCCTTGATGTGCGGCGTCTTCCCAGTGCGGAGGCAGTACTCCGACTCCTCCGCCTCGCAGCGCTTGGCGTATCGGTCTGCCTCTTGCTGGTAGACGCGCGCGGCCGGTCTTGCCATTTTGTTGGGCGTCCATCGGCCCACCTCCATGCAGCGATGAGGCGCCCATCGCCTATGACCTTCCTTGTGAAGTACCCGTCTTCGTACACCTCCTCGGCATGACGACGCGCCCGCCCCCAAAGCTCCACCGCCTCCTTTTTCTAGGCGGCATCATGGGCTTCACAGGCCGCCTAGTACCTGGCTTCCTCCTCCGCCATCTCCTTCTTGAATGCCACTTTCCTGGTTTTCTCAGCCGGCGGCAGCGACTTCCATAGACAAAGATTGTACTGGCCCCAAAACCAATCCGAAGTTGGGGGGTCCGGCGCAACCTCGTCAGGCGGCGCGTAGGGGTCCTCGTCGCTGCTAATCGAGTGAGCGTCCTCGGGGGGCGACGACTCCTCGTCGGCGCGTGGGCATACCGGCGACGCCATGGCAGAGATTCGAGAGAGAGAGAGAGAGAGAGGGCGAGCGAGGGTAGGATGTAGATGTGAATGGAGGCGGGACGACATGAGCAAGGTAGTATTTATTGGTGGTCGGAATATAGATCGACGGGGACAGCACAAATGCCGGTCGCTGGAATTTATGAGTACTGTAGTTTTAATTACACACGATTCCCGCTGCAAAATCCGTGTGTGAACATAATAGCCAAAATCCGTGTGTGAACATAATAGCTGACGGTTTCTAATGCAAAACCGTGTCTGATTAATGATCCCTGCCATTCACCTACCAAACCTCGAGCCGCGAGATAGACTGCCAATCGTGTGGGGGCCGGTTGTCTTGCCAGATCTTTACATTTTCTTTTTTGAACACCAGATATTTACATCGTCTGATGATTTTTTAACTCGCACACAAGTACACAAAAATATGATTTTTCAAACTGTTTTGGTTAGGCATTGCATGTAGATGTAGTTCAAATTTGAATTACGGCCATTAAATGGTTAGCAAATCACTTAAATGTCTTTAAAAGGTCAAATGACCCCTGAAATTTTCCAAGTTTTCATAGGATAGTTGTATTAGTGCACGTTAAACATAGGAAAAAATTTGAAGGCCATAAGAGGAAGCTATCTCCCGTCCGTCAGCAAACATGCATTGTTCCCTCTCGGAACCACGAACCTTCTAGTGAGTTGCTCCGGTTTGTGAGGGGTGTGTGTCCAAACTTTCGTCAAACAGGCCAAATTTTTACCAGATCATCTTGGTGGCATGACATTAAATCAAGCAAGGTTTCATGTTTTTCTGACCATCTTTTAATATTTTGGAATTAAAATGCCATGGCATGCACTCCATGCATGTGCCCATGCCTTGACAACAATATGTTTGGAATTTCCTTATAATTTACTGCACATGGAATTAATTCGCACACAAGTACACAAAAATATGATTTTTTTAAACCGTTTTGGTTAGGCGTTGCATGTAGATGTAGTTCAAATTTGAATTATGGTCATTAAATGTTTAGAAAATCACTTAAATGTCTTTAGAAGGTCAAATGACCCCTGAAATTTACCAAAATTTCACATGACAGTTGCACAATAAACGTAGGAAAAAATTTGAAGACCGTAAGAGGAAGCTATCTCCCGTTCGTCATCGAACATGCATTCTTCCCTCTCGGAACCACGAACCTCCTAGCGAGTAGCTCCGGTTTGTGAGGTGTGTGTGTCCAAACGTTCGTCGAACATGCCAATTTCTTTACCACATCAGCTTGGTGGCATGACACTACATCAACCAAGGTTTCATGTGTTTTTGATCATTTTTCTATTATTTTTTGAATTAAAATGTCATGTCACTCCATGCATACGTATGCATGTGTCCATGTCGTGAGACCAATATGTTTGAAAATTCCTTCTAATTTACTGCACACGGAATTAACTCGCACACAAGTACATAGATATGATTTTTCAAACCGTTTTTGTTAGGCGTTGCATGTAGATGTAGTTAAAATTTGAATTACGGTCATTAAATGGTTAGAAAATCACTTAAATGTCTTTAAAAGGTCAAATGACCCCTAGAACTTTCCAAAATTTCACATTACAGTTGTAGTAGTGCACGTTAGACATAGAAAAAATTTGAAGGCCGTAAGAGGAAGCTATCTCCCGTTCGTCATCAAACATGCATTGTTCCCTCTCGGAACCACAAACCTTCTAGCGAGTTGCTCCCTTTGTTAGGGGTGTGTGTCCAAACTTTCTTCAAACATGCCAATTTTTTTACCACATCATCTTGGTGGATGACATTAAATCAAGCAAGGTTTCATGTTTTCTGATCATGTTTTAATTTTTTGGAATTAAAATGCCATGGCATGCACTCCATGCATGTGCCCATGCCTTGACACCAATATGTTTGGAAATTCCTTCTAATTTACTACACATGGAATTAACTCGCGCACAAGTACACAAAAATATGATTTTTCAAACCGTTATGATTAGGCGTTGCATGTAGGTGCAGTTCAAATTTGAATTACGGTCATTAAATGGTTAGAAAATCACTTAAATGTCTTTAAAAGGTCAAATGACCCCTGAAATTTACCAAATTTTCACATGACAGTTGTATTAGTGCATGTTAAACGTAGGGAAAAATTGAAGGCCGTAAGAGGAAGTTACCTCCAGTTCGTCATCAAACATGCATTGTTCCCTCTCGGAAGCACAAACCTTCTAGTAAGTTGCTCCGTTTTGTGAGGGGTGTGTGTCCAAACGTTCGTCAAACATGCCAATTTCTTTACCACTTCATCTCGGTGGCATGACATTATATCAACCAAGGTTTCATGTGTTTCTGATCATTTTTCTATTTTTTGAATTAAAATGCCATGTCACTCCATGCATACGTATGCATGTGTCCATGTCGTGCGACCAATATGTTTGAAAATTCTTTCTAATTTACTACACATGGAATTAACTCGCACACAAGTACACATATATGATTTTTCAAACAGTTTTGGTTAGGCGTTGCATGTAGATGTAGTTCAAATTTGAATTACGGTCATTAAATGGTTAGAAAATCACTTAAATGACTTTAAAAGGTCAAATGACCCCTAGAAGTTTCCAAAAAATTCACATTACAGTTGTAGTAGTGCACGTTAGACGTAGAAAAAATTTGAAGGCCGTAAGAGGAAGCTATCTCCCGTTCGTCATCAAACATGCATTGTTCCCTCTCGGAACCATGAACCTTCTAGCGAGTTGCTCCGGTTTGTGAGGGGTGTGTGTCCAAACTTTCTTCAAACATGCCAATTTCTTTACCACATCATCTTGGTGGCATGACATTACATCAACCAAGGTTTCATGTGTTTCTGTTTTTTTTGGAATTAAAATGCCATGCCACTCCATGCATACATATTCATGCATATGTGTCCATGTCGTGCTACAAATATGTTTGAAAATTCTTTCTAATTTACTGCACATGGAATTAACTCGCACACAAGTACAAAAATATGATTTTTCAAACCGTTTTGGTTAGGCGTTGCATGTAGATGTAGTTCAAATTTGAATTATGGTCATTAAATGGCTAGAAAATCACTTAAATGTCTTTAAAAGGTCAAATGACCCCTAGAATTTTCAAAATTTTCACATTACAGTTGTAGTAGTGCATGTTAGACATAGAAAAAAATTTGAAGGCCGTAAGAGGAAGCTATCTCCTTTTCGTCATCAAACATGCATTGTTCCCTCTCAGAACCACGAGCCTTCTAGTTAGTTTCTCTGGTTTGTGAGGGGTCTGTGTCCAAACTTTGGTCAAACATGCCAATTTTTTACCACATCATCTTGGTGGCATGACATTACATCAACCAAGGTTTCAAGTGTTTCTGATTTTTTTATTTTTTGGAATTAAAATGCCATGTCACTCCATGCTTAATTGTGTCATAGCTGTTAGACCAATATGTTTGAAAATTCCTTCCAATTTACTGCACATGGAATTAAATCGCACAAAAGTACACGAAATATGAGTTTTCAAACCGTTATGGTTAGCTGTTGCATGTACATGTAGTTCAAATTTCAATTATGGTCATTAAATGGCTAGAAAATCACTTAAATGTCTTAGAAGGTCAAATGACCCCTGGAATTTTCCAAAATTTGACATGACAGTTGTATTAGTACTACACAATTTCTCGTTCATTTAAAACACCATCCATTGGCACTTTATTCCAAATTCGTCTTTCACAGCTAATAAAAAATATCTACAACATCACACACAATTGTTTTCTAGGAACCGTTTGCGATGAAAATATCTGGGTCTATTTGAGTCTCCCACCTTAAGCTTCGCCGGCTCGTCTGCTCTAGTGCCGGCAACCCCTGAATCCATGAATCCCGATCCCCATTCTCGTACCCCCTTCTTGCAAAGATGGCACCATGGAAACGCTTCGTGAAGGCCCGTACGATGGTCGCGTCCCCCCCCGAGCGCCGTCGCCTGCGCCGAGACATGCCCGCCTACGCCGAGAGTGCCGCCGCATCTGCATTGAGCGCGGCCGCTTCCGCCGAGAGGGCATCTACGGTAGCTGACAGGGCAGCTGCAGTAGCCGAGACGGCTGCAGCTGCTACTGCAACGACGGCTACAAACGCCAAGAGCACTTGAGCTCCCGTCTGTGCCGCTGATGTCGCCATGGCCCGGGTCGAGGCCATCCACGGCAAGATCAAGGATGCACACGCCAAGATATTCTAGGCCACCTCGGACTCCAGCATGCAACCCATGTCTGAAAAGGCGGTGGTGGCCATGGAGCACATGCTTCCTCATGAGTTCGCCGAGCGGGAGCTGGAGATGTAGGAGGCGGCAGAGATCGAGGAGCATCGGGAGGAGGAGTTGCGCGTGGCTGAGGTCGAGGTAGATAAGAGTTTGTCCGTCGAGGAATCGGCGGTGGAGTACCAACGCAACCTCTGGCGCAGCCACTACTACGAGTACTACAACCTTGAGGGCGGCGCCGAGGACGAGGACGAGGACGTAGTTGACTCCAGCAGGGGGGACGTGGAGTCCACCAACGGTGGCATGTCGCCAGGACAATTGATCGATGTCTCATCTCACACCGGCGATGCATAGGCCGGCGCGACGGCGGATTTTTAATTATGTGTACTTAGGCTTTGTTTTTAATGATGGTCTTATGTTAGAGCAATGTTTAGGTCAACTGGCTCTGTGTAATTACTAAAATTGCTCCATTCAGTAAGTGTGATCTGTCTGCTGTATGCTCTTTTGTGTGCCCAAATTAGCAAGCAATGTTAAATTATGCAATGACGTACCTGGGGAAATTTCCACCAAAATTTGAATTATCAAACTCATCCGATGCGCGTAAAGCAGAATAATCATTTGCGATGCACACAATCGTTCAAAGTGAATGGTCTGGCGGCACTGCGCGCGTTCAAAGTGAATGTGCCCATGGCATGAGACCAAAATTTGAATTATCAAACTCATACCATGCGCGTAAAGCAGAAGAATCGTTCGTGATGCACACAATCGTTCAAAGTGAATGGTCCGGCGGAACCGTGCGCAAAGTTTCCCTCCACATTTCCAAAATTTTGGCCTACCGCCAAAATATCTACCCCTGCCCCCTTCCCCCCTTCCCACCCATTTTCTCCCTGACCACAAGTCACATTTCCCCTATTTCCTCCTTCCTTCCTTCCTTGCTAACCTATAGCCACTTCCTCGCTCTCGCCATCTCGCATCCTACCACCGGGGTTGCCATGGTCTTCTTCAAAGACATCTGCAGCGGTTCCTCCTCCGGTGACTACTCCTTCACCACCCGGGTACGCCTATCTTCTCTCTCGGGCTATGACTTGGAATGAAGGATTTTTACCCGGAGGTCGATTTGAGACGTTTCTTCCTCTTGTAGCTCCCTAAGACCATCAGTGGCAACGAATCGAGCGGGCTGGCTGAAGATCTAGTTGCTTGTTGTCACCATCAATCTCCATGCATGAAGCTAGTTGCGTTTGATTCTATGGACAGTGGGAGGAAGTTTCTGGCATGTGCAGAGAAGGTTAGACCCTCTTTCGTTGTTACAAATCATTTGTTAGATGTGATTCAGACACTGTCACGGTCCCAACCCATTCATACCACACTTCAACCAAACGCATCCTAAGACAGTGTCACAGTTTGTACCTAGTATATTAAATTGTTGCTATCACATCAGCGGTGCTATTAGAAAACTATTTGGCACCGCTTCAGCAGTTTGTGCAACCAACTTTGGTCCACACATTCGAGCAGCCAAGCAGTAAAATACTAAATCTTTATGGCACAAAGGAACTGGGCATCGGAGAAACTACGTGCTCCGGAGTCCGGGTCCCTAATTTTTTTCCGCTGCATCGGCTCGCCAGTGCAGGGTACCGGTGCGAGATGTAGGAACAGTTGTCTTTACCCCAGTTTTGGCATACATAGTGGACGGCCTTAGTGCTATTAGTTCTATGTTACTAAATTTGTGCATGTATACACCTGTTAGTATCAATTTGCTGTCATCCAAACACTGTCGCTATGCTGTTGCAGTTATATTTACCTTCCTCATAAAATGTTCAATTTGTTATTTATTGTACATGAGTAAGAACTTGTAGCATCGTTGTAGTTAATTATAGCTTCTGATGTTCCAGAATTTGGTTGTTGTCTCAGTACCAATTATTTCATTTGCACATTGATCTTTTTGAGAAGATATGTCATAATTAGCATGTTTCTTTAGTTTTTCAAAATAAGCATTAGTGATTTTCTATGTTGCTATAAACCCATTTCCCCTACAATTGTTACTGATCTAGTTTTAAATATTATAGGATGAACGGAAGTGTTCTTACTTCGAGTGGGTTGATCAAGAGTGGCCACAGTCTTTGAAGATGTGCCTAACGAAGCTCTAGAGCATGTATGAGGAAGAGAACACACGTAGGCTTAGAGAAAGTCTTGTCAACGCTGAAGCATATTTCAAGATGCGGGGTAAAAAGTTGAAGGTGGAGAATGAGCTCAGATTTTTTAAATCAGACTTTCCTAAGATGGTGTTGGCAAAGGAGGAGTCACTTTCCAAGTTGGCCCGTGCAAAACGGGTTCTTACTGAACTGAAAGCAGAGGTGGATAAGACGAGCCTGGATGATCTCGATTAGGGAAATGAATATATTGTTCTTATGAAGTTGAACTAGCTATATGTTGTATCGTGTTGTTTTCATTTAGCTACCGTACTGTGATGTTATAATATATTTATGTGGCTGATATGAAATTGGCAAGCAGTTGTTTGATATAAAATGTGAATATGCATAATACTGGAATTATTAATTGTAAACTAATAAACCTGCTAAATGTGTCATGGATCTTTGCAAACGGTTCTAGTAGTAAAAGCGCTTGCGATGGATAGCCCAATGCCACACAGTTTTCTTCATCAAATCGTGTGTGCTATAGTTGATAAAAGCAAACGGTTAACCAAGGAAGACCATGTGTGATAGTTACACCTTTCAGACATAAAACTGTGTGGGATGTACGTCCGAACGGAAACATTTTCCCTGGATTGACTGTGTGGGATGTACATAAGAACGGAAATGTATTCCTTGGATTGACTATGTGGGATGTACATACCCACGGAAATGATTTCTGGGATTCACCGTGTAGGATGTACATACCTACGGAAATGATTTCTGGGATTCACCGTGTGGGATGTACATACCTACGGATATGATTTCTGGGATTCACCGTGTGGGATGTACATACCTACGGAAATGATTTCTGAGATTCACCGTGTGGGATGTACATACCTACAGAAATGATTTATGGGATTCACCGTGTGGGATGTACATACCTACGGAAATGATTGGGTTTCGATTCCTCGCCCGATCACACACGGCCCCAGCCTGGGTCCCAGGAGGGCCTATCCCCAACGATTTCTGGGTCGTGTGGGAAGGACACCCTATCGCACACACTCACTTGGTGATGGTTCCAAATGCCGTCACGGAAAGGGGTTAAAAACCGTTTGTTTAGGACCGACGCGCACCAGTGATGGTATCCCGCAGGGTTCTCGGCATCACCAGCTTGTGTGTCGCCGTTATCGGCGGTTGCGTTACTATCGCTAGGTTCCCCATTGTTGCCTCTTCTGTGTCTTCGCCGACATCTTGGAGGGGTATTGTGGGTGTCCACCATGTAGACATCGTAAGTAGATGTAGCAGTCCACCTGCCAGTGTTTACCATGGGCGAGGTGTCTTCTGTAGGGCCATCGACTTCTTCATCCATGTCTGTGGCCTTGTCATAGTCTAATACGTTGGTTAGATCATCGATCATGGCGACTAGGTGGGTGCTGGGAGGGATTTTGATTTATCGATCGTCGGCTTTAAGTCCGATCTGATCATAGACCGAAGTCTTGTCATCTGAGATGGACATGATCTGGATGCGATCGAGCATCTCGTTGAGGTGGGATTGCTCTTTGGGAATTATCGCATTGTCTTAAATTGGGTGTAGGATCGAAAGTAAGTCTGGAGGGGGTGATTAGACTACTTGACTAAATAAAAATCTTTCATTTTCCCAATTTTAGTTGTAGGCAGATTTTAGCAATTATGACAAGTCAAGCAATCAACCTACACATGCAATTCTAAAAGTATAGCAGCGGAATGTAAAACATTGCAAACGAAGGTAAAGGGAAGGGTTTGGAGAAGGCAAACACAGTGTAGACACGAAGATCTTTGGCGTGGTTCCGATAGGTGGTGTTATCGTACATCCACGTTGATGGAGACTTCAACCCACGAAGGGTAACGGCTGCGCGAGTCCACGGAGGGGTCCACCCACAAAGGGTCCACGAAGAAGCAACCTTGCTTGTGCCACCATGTCCATCGCCCATGAAGGACTTTGTAAGTGCATCTAGTGCCACCCCTAGTTGGTTTTGGAGTATTGATGACAAACTTGGTTGAGGGACTAATGTGTTTGTGAGAATTGCAGGATAACACAGGTAGTAGTCCCTCATTGATTCTGTTTACCTACCAGAGATGACCCCTAAAATGTGTAAAGACATTGAAGACAATGGTGGTCTGTGAAGATATTCACAACAAAGATTATGACTCGAGAAGACATTCACGTGAAGACTATGGAGTGCGAAGACATAGTTGTTTCGTAGTTTCCTTTTCTTCTTTGTTGAGTCATAGGAATCACCGCACTATTAAGTGGGGTCCAAGTGAACAAAGTCAGAGTGACTGAAGTGATGCTCAACCAGATCCTATGTCTTTGAGTGAAGACAATGAGAGCAAATCCTATCCAGAGATGGATGAGCCAGCTTTACTTATAAGCCAAGTCAAGCTACCGCGTGTGTTTGAAATCTGACCGTTGGACACATGTCTGTTCCTTAGTGACCCAGGGTCATTTCGGACAAATCAGGTCGGGTTGCCTCCAGGATATAAATAGCCCATCCCCTACACCATAAATTGGTGGCTGCTCAGAGTTAGTGCATGGCTTTTGTCGTTGGAGAGCAACCCACCTCCGAAGCATTTAAGCGAGAAATCCTTGCGAGGACAAAGCCCTAAACACCCAGAGCAAAAGAGTGTTAGGCATCACTAAAGTCTTTCTGTCTGTGTGGCCTGAAGACTTGTTACACTTGAGAACTGTGAATCCTCCAGCCGGTTAAGTGTCGTGTTCTGAGCATCCAAAAGTCATTGTGGATTGCCAGTGAACGAAGTCTGTGAAGGTTTGGAAGTCTCCCTTGAAGACTTACCAGAGTGATAGGGCGAGGACTGTGTGTCCTTAGCTCAAGGGGAATAAGGTGAAGACGCGGTCTTCTGAGTTGAATCTCGGCCTCCCTAACCAGACGTACAGTTGTCACAGCAACTGGAACTGGTCCAACAAATCCTTGTCCTCACCAAGCAACTGGTTCTATCCTTTACCTCTCTTTACTTACAGTTTGTCTTCGTGAAGTCATTGCCCGCTTGCATGATTTGATTGACTTCATTGTGTGAAGACTTTTGTTGTTTGGCTTCATATATACTATCTTCCATCCTGGTCTTCGTGCTTTCACTTCATTGCTTACTTGACTATGGCTTGTCTAGTATAGTCTACCTTCCGCTTGATACATGAATGTACAAAAGTCTCAAAGGGCATCATACACTGTGTGATGTCCTCAAGAAACAGATTCTGAACCGAAACCCTAGGAAAGAGGGTGTTGGGTTCGAGAGGAAAATGAATGTTGATGGTTCTTACTAGAAGCCTGAGCAGTACCCCAAAACAACATGGGTTGCTGCAAAGGGACCTTCAGTGGATCCATCTACCTTATCTGTCTTCACTTGTGCTAACCCGATTATCATTAATGAATCCTTTGATGCAAACTATAAACTGTTTAAGAATCAGAATGGTGAAGTGTTTGATAGGTTTATTGGTACTAACTGCAGGAATGGACCACCTTTGAAGAAGATCTGGGTGCCCAAGAGTTGTCTTGAAAATCTTCAAGTGAATGTCATCATGACACGACCTGGGAAGGAGACAAACCCCAAACCAAAGGCTCCATATGGTCCAAAGGCTTCATACAGACAGAGGACTCACCAGAGTCACCCTAACACCATTGTTTTGCGGGGAAACCATATTCAGGCCTGTGAATATGAGCGTGTTTCATCAAACCGCCATGTTCATAAGACCAAGAACTACTCTGCTTATTCTTATGAGTATTATTCACCTCCTGCAAGGCTATTTGCTAGGGCTCCAAAGCCAAAGTTCTCAGATGCTGCACTTAAACTCATTGCTTCGAAGCCGCCCATGAAAATGTGGATGGTTAAGAAAACTTAACTCTCTTTTGCAGGGAAGGGTCTCCAGCCAGAAATCAAAGGCGTCCGATGCTTATGCTGGGGACCTAAAACATCTTGTGGGGCGCAAGATAAAAGGCCCAAACGGTCTTACTATGTATTTTATTCCTGGTTTTCTTGATAGTCATCCGATCTGCCCTAACCAGGATCTAAACTTTGATAATTTGCTTGTTCGTCAAATGTTTATGCTTCACGTTTCCCTTGGTGAAGCCTATCCCCCTAACTGCACTATAGGGTACGATACCAAAGGCTTCTGAATGGATTATGGACAGCGGATGCACTAACCACATGACTAGTGATCGAAGTCTTCTCATGGACTCAACCTTACCTCCATCTGACAAGAGTCACATCACATTTGCTGACACTGGTAAAAGCAAGGTATTGGTTCTAGGTAGAGTTGCAATCTCAAAGGATCAGCACATGGATAAAGTGATGCTTGTTGAATCCCTTGGTTTCAACTTAATGTCTGTCTCAATGCTTTGTGATCTGAATATGGTAGTGATATTTGGAAAGTATCATTGCCTTGTGCTTATGGAATCTGACAAATCTCTAGTATTTGAAGGATATCGATAGGACGATTTGTACATGGTAGATTTCTCAGTAGGACCACAATTGGTTGTATGTCTTCTAGCAAAGGCGTCAAAATGCTGGCTCTAACATCGGAGGCTAGGGCATGCTAGCATGAGGAACTTGTACACACTCGCGAAGAAGAAACATGTCGTAGGCATCGAGGGCGTCAAGTTCAAGAAGGATCATCTGTGTGGTGCCTGTGAAGCTGGAAAGATGACAAGGGCCAAGCATCCCTCGAAGACAATCATGAAGACATCTCAACCTTTCGAGCTGCTTCACATGGACTTATTTGGCCCTACTCACTACTCTACTCTCACTATCACTCTTTGCCTCTATGGTTTCGTCATTGTTGATGATTATTCAAGATACACATGGGTGCATATAATCCTTTACAAGAATGAAGTGCGGGATGTCTTCAAACGATTCGCAAATCGTTCCATGGTGAACTATGGCATCAACATCAAGAACATCAGAAGTGACAACGACACAGAGTTCAAGAACACCGGCCTCGACACTTATATTGATACATTGGGCATCACTCATGAGTTCTCAGCTCCATACACACCTCAGCAGAATGGCATCGTGGAGCGCAAGAATAGAACACTCATTGAGATGGCTCAGACGGTGCTTGATGAGTACAAGACTCCAAGGAAGTTCTGGCCCGAAGCTATTGATACTGCATGCCACGTCATCAACCGTGTTTATCTTCACAAGCTTTCAAAGAAGACATCATATGAGATACTGACTGGTAAGAAGCCAAATGTAAGCTACTTCAGAGTATTGGTGTTAGATTCTGGATCAAGGATCCGCAACACATTTCAAAATTTGCACCGAAAGCACATGAAGGTTTTATGCTTGGTTACGGAAAGGATTCGCACTCCTACAGAGTCTTCAACCTCTTTCACTATAAAGTGGTTAAAACTGTGGATGTGCGGTTCGATGAAACTAACGGCTCGCAAAGAGAGCGCCTGCCAAATGCGCTAGATGAAATCTCACCAAGTGA